>NW_008630241.1:43739-61941 GCF_000691845.1 Merops nubicus
CTTTCATCAGATTAGAAGGGAAAAGTGAGTCTAGACATGCCAGAACTTACTTGAAAAATAGAGGATTACCAAATTTGCCATATACCTCCTTGATTTTGGGCCTTCCCAATGCTGCCATAATAATGTTTAATCATATTATACAGCAAAATTATGTAAAAGTTAATTGTATTCCACTCAGATTTCCTTTTTACATAGCAAGCTTATTCCTCATTCATATACAGCCTATACAGAAAAGTAGGGGTTTTATTCCAAAATTTTATTCTTGAAGCTTTTTGAGACAAGTTTTGCAAATTGTCTCAAATGATGAAATGAATCAGAAAGGTACAGAAGAATGAAGAGTTTCAAGCCATCTAAGATTAATAAGCATGGAACAGAAGTAGATTGCAGGTAGCTACAATACTATGGGACCAAATGATCAATCTGAGGAGCATTTCTTTAACTGGAATGGATTTATCCCAAGCAGTGACTTTACTCCCTAGCTCCATCCTCTCCTAAATTTTCCTGCATTCACCCAAATGAGAAAGGCAAAGCAATACATTTGACAGCATAGGCTTGATCCAGCTGAAGTGTCACATTTGAAAGCATAAGCTACTCAAAACAACAGCTCAGCAGCTTTGTGATCACTCCTGTGTAGATTGCTTAGCATTTATTACAACATAAAGGCAAAATAAGGTCAGAGCTGTCACTGCACTATGCAGCACTTAACTGAATCATGTAAAGAGTTAATAAGGGAGTTAAGAACCAGCTCAAGTGGGTGTTCTGAACAAGTCTGCAAAGGGATTCCTCAGCTGCAGACCAGCTTTTGTTTAGGTTCAGACCCACTTGCAGTGGAATGCTGGAAGTGCTGCACAGGCACAATAAAGACTTTCTCTCCCTCCAGCTATTTCTGCCATTTCTTTGCACTTTGTCCTACCTCTGCACACTGAGAGAGCTTTATGCCTAGAAATATATAATGGACAATTCTTGTCCAGGAGGCAACAAATTACCATTCAGCCTACAAGCATGAAGCAGTTCCCTAGAAGTCAGTTTATATGATATAGCAATAACTGGAATACACCATCTTACTTCTGTGTAGTGCCAGAAAACACACAAATTATATAATACACTTTCTTCACCTGTAAATTTCTGCACTTTTCTTTTTCAAACCTGTTGCAAACCAGTTTATGAGAAAGAGCTAGTGAAAAAAACCATTATCATTGTTGATGCAATCTCCAGCTGAGAGGCAGAAAACAATTTTTGTAAATATTTCTTTTTCTATTGACACATTAAGGGCAATATTGCCCACAGCACAGGAGCAAGCATATCTTCACAGGCTGAGGAACCACAAGGTGGGACTCAAAGAGCTGGTGGAGCTAAGGAGAGGAGAGCTCAAGAGTTGTGCAAAGGCAAGAGAGAATAGTGGAATGCTGGAGACCCTACTCCAGGACTTCAGCAATCAAGAGATTTGTCAGCAAAGAATAATACCTCTTAGGAAAGGTCCCAGTTTAGCCAAGTACTTCAGCATGTTTCCTCCCATTGCTAGTGATCATGACACTCCATGCAAGCTGCATTTAATTCAGCCAACTGCTTAGGCACTTGTCTAAGTCACAATACAAACAGGACATTAACAGAGGCTCAACAGACTTTTGAAAGAATCAAAAAAATCCTACAAGGCTGCTGAAAAAATGTGTATGCATTTAACACATGCATACCAGCAAAACTGTAGTTACTGTCTGCAGGAAGTTAAAAATTTGTCCCTTTCCTTTCCATTATGAATATGCTTCACAGTTATTTTTAAAAAATAAAATGCAGTCATTGGAATAATTTGTGAACAGATGCTCCACTTACCTGCATAAATTCAAGAATAAATATAGAATATTTAAGTACTTACTGCATACCCTGAATCTAAGAAGCACACTAGGGCAACAATCAAACATGTTGGCTACCTCTACTAAGAAAAAACTAGTATCACTAAATATATGATATGCTAAAGATAAGACCTAGTGGAATGACATTTAATTGTGGATTATATTTTCACTGACAAGCTTTTTTTAATACAACTACAATATAAATATTGAGAGCCCAGCCAAAACTTTTAGTGTCATATACCTCCTGACTGGAGGCAGTAAATGAGAACGCATTTAAAGCATAAATACATGAAGCTCTGATTAAAATCTTGTGCTAAATCAACTATTTATTTTACTTTAAATGCAACAAACCAGCTCCTCCTCTTTCAGATCTCTCCTGTAGCACAAATTCATCTGCCACAGACATCAGTTACACAATTCCCTTCCTCCTACCCCATCTCCAGTCAACACCTGATGTGCAAAATCACGTCTGTAATCTCCAGGGCTCCCAAAGAGAAGAGCTCATTTCCCTCTGTACAAGCTGTCACTCAGAAAAGAGCAACAGCTAACACTAGTTATTCTTTGAGCCCTGTACCTCAGCTCAGTTCAGACAACTTCATGGCACAGAGCCACAACCTGAGGCAGTATAAATCCTGCTCTAATCAAATTCAAGAAAGATTTTCCAGAAGCACTTGAAAGAATCAAGAAAAATGTTGCAATTGGTTTTGACAGTCTCATCCTATGACACTAATTTACATTTTTTAAATATGTGGCCCAAATTGTGTTGATTTGAGAAAGAGGTTGAGTTTTCCCTGCTGCTCTTACAGGCATCATAGCTGCATTCTATTGCACTGATTCCTCTCAGTCTTCCCAGCATTGTTCCCTCTGGAATATATGTGGTAAAGATTAAAGAATAAAATATTCAGAAGCACTTGGGGCTGCTGAATTGGCTTGGTTGAAAGCCAAAAACAGTTGATAGGCAACTGCAGCAGAATCACCCACAAGGAGGACAATGCTGAGTAACAGGGCTACCACTCTTTCTTTTTGATTAGTATGAACTGCTTTGACAAGAAAAATGGTGTTTTGTCTCACAGAGATTCAGCATTGTCTCACTACCTTCTTAAGAAGAATCCAGTAGACAAACACTTGCTCTAGCAAAGCTGCACAGACCAAATTCTGCAATTCTTATAAATTGTCCTTTCTCCTACAATCCTCCTCCCTCTCCAATTCACTGCTCTTAAGGATATGTTTTCAATCTACAGACTTCCCTATTTTAGGATCATCGACCAGCACAAGATGCTTCAGAGATCTGTGGAAAGAAGACTTGCAATACCAGATCTGAAAATATGTATCTCTTTCCTCCTGACAGACATAATCCTGACCTCTGCTAGTTCCTGGATTAAGCCCTAAAAATGAGGTTTCCTGCATGTTAGAGGGTTTGCTACTAGTAAGTGAACACAACACTGTGCTCCTAAACAACTAAAAGCAGTTCAAACTTTCCTAAGGCTGCAAATGTGAAATTCATCCTGTCAAACCCCACTCTAAGAAAATGCCATGAGAAAATTTTAGTGATTTTGCACATGAAGATCCCTTCCCACAGCTTGAACTTCACAGACTGTGTGGACAAGTTAGGCCATAAGAAAGATTCATTCAGAGATATTCTAGTAATCATACCACCTATATAGGAAAAAGGGGCTGAGGAACACACAATTCCCTCAAACAAATTTAAGGAAAAGTAGAAGTCCTATACAAAACCTCAACACAACAAAAGTAAATTTGGAGAAAAAGCAAGTATTTTCAATCCCAAACTGTGAGATGAAAGGATGGTGACCATCCACTTACCTACTGTGATGCTGTTTGCAGAGAGGAAATGGAAACAGTTTCCATCATGGAGTGTGTGCTCTTCTCTTCGTGTCAAATCCCCTGCTATGGATTTTGGGGAAGTCAGAGCCATCTCAGGCTTTCAGAGCAGCCTAGCAACAGTGCTTGCTCCAAGTCAAACAAAGTATTGCAGAACAGATATCTGCAGAAAGATTCGGTAGAGTCATAAAAGTATCTGAGAGAAAGCAGGAATTTCAGGGTGCTGCTGGCTGACTTCAGAAGTCACAGCAAGTGTCTTCTCTGGAATTCCACATTCAGGAGACTGTCCTTGTTTAGTCCTGCTGACACAGATTCCATGCATTGAAGAACAGAATTTATAGCAGCAGTGTGGAGAAAGAACCACCACTGAGCTCAGTCTGACAGAATGGATGGGACTCCCCTTCGCAGGAGCGAGGCCGTTACAAGGAGTCCGTGTGTCTTCCCAGGGTCTCAGGCATGCTGCAAACCTGGAGGAGACAACAGCTTAGATTAGTGGAAGTGCCTTTAACTGTTTATTACACAATATTTGCTACAGGAACGTAACCAGATGTCATACAGTGGAGTGACCCTAGACAGCTCCTCACATAGCAGAAGGCTCTTCTTTCCCTTGCCCTGATTTTTTGTAGTCACAGGAGTCTATGCTTTTGCCAGCAGCAACTTCTCCAGAAGCCAAACTACTTATGCTGAGTTTAATTTTATGTATAAATATATATACACACATCTATAGATACACATACGTATAATGTATAACCATACACTTAATCATTCTACAAAAGAAGTGAATGTATCAGTGACATTCCCAAAGGACAGCTCTGAGAGCCATCTGCTGTGACATTGCCTTGTTCATTCAGTGCTGTCTCTTATCCTTTAAAGCTCTTTTCTCCTCTTACATACCATCAACCGTCTCCATACTGTCTCTCTTCATCATTGTCTGGCATTCTCCTTTCCTTTTCCTGCCCACTGGCTACAGAAGACTCACCTTTCCAAAACTTTCAGAGAAAGAAAGTCACAGGCTTGCTCCAGAACAGCAAGCAAACGACAGAAACCTGGGATCCTACCTTGTGCTGGTAACTGTTTGAATCTATGGGAGTCTCCTTCAGTTTGTAATTACAAGTTGAGCTCTGAAACATTGCCCTAACATGTTTTGTTGTGAAAGCACAGATCCAGTTTGACATTATTTTTAAAAGAGAGAGGGCAATGAGGCATCACTATTAATTTACAGTGAGTAGAAACGTGGGGGGGTTTGAGACATTTGTAGCAAAAATGACTCAAGAGATGTCCCTGTTACAGCATCTGCCAGCTTCAAGTTGTACCTCTCTTCTTGTCCTTGGTCCCTCATCCAGCTTTTGGGAAGTCATCTCCTCTCTACAACTATCTTTTCACCAGGTCCCACTTTGTGTATTCTTTACAGCAAATCTCTCTCCTCTGCTGAGGGAGCATGTCAGCGAGTGACGCAATACCCATACACAGAGACAAGCACACAGCAACTTCATATCTGGGGCAGCAGCCTTTAGCAACAGGAACCCTGCAGAAGCTCAGGATCATTAAAGTCACTTGCTTCTAAATTTACACAGAAAAACTCTCAAAGGGTGGGCTATGGCTCTGAAATACTTCTGGGCAAATCAGTTTTGAAATTCATTTGGCGAAGAATGTTTATTACAAAGCACAGCTAGAGTCACCAAAACCAAAATGATAATCTTAGGACAAATTTCACAAACTAACTAGACTGAAAGGTGAGGGAGGTTATCAAAGATACTCCCTGTGTCCTTCACCCCCCTCCTCCCCCCCAAATATACATCCTTGTATGTGCTGTGATCTGTCTCCATAACTGTATCCCTTCATCACTGTTTGACATATACAGAGCAAACACTCTGTTTTAGACTGAACAAAACCCATTCCTACATTTCCAGGTATTCATTTTGTGCATCCCTAAATAAATGCCTTTTCCTTTAATCCCCAAGTTAATACCCAATCCATATTTCCATTCACACACGGAGCTGACTTGCCAAGGCTCATTCTAAGCTTTTCTACCCTTTATATACTTTGCACTAGACTCTTTACTGAGGCACATTTGTGATTCTGACACTTTCTGAAGTTCAGCTGCAACTCTTCAGCTCATAGGATTATTGCTCCTACACATAAGCTGTGTCTCCTACGACCCCAGAAAGGAGGCAAGCATTCGGAACCCTTTCTTGGCAAGACACACCATTTGAATGCTGGAGGTGTCTCTCTCACTGCAGTTCCCTTGGGAACCTTCTGATGAAAGTAAAACTATTTCTCACAGCCCTTATTGATCTGGTAAAAAGGAGTTACTAGCCTGAAGGAATGCTGTGCATGTCGAGGAGGAGTAAGAAGGCACCTGAAGTGTATTTGCTTGCACTGCACTTGCCCCAGCTTTACAGTGAACAAGAAAAGACATTTTTTTAAGAACTTGCAGAGTGAACCAAACCTAGACATTAGAAGGTATCTCAGGAGTTAAATCAATTGTGTCCACTGAAAAAGCCAAAACTGCACTCAACAACATTTCTGGAGCTACTCCACTGCATACCCTGAGCAAGTCCTTCTGCACTGGACAGGCACCGCCCCGCAGCAGGCGAGTTACCTGTCTGCTTTGGTCACCCAGGTCACTTCTCCTCCTAACCACAATTTTATAGCCACTGGCCACAAAACGTCATTTCTGGTACATGCACCTTAAGTGTTTAACCCTGAGATTAACCCAGGAAGCCACAGTTCATAGGACAGATGAAACTGTTTTACCACTGAGACAAGATCTATCCATTTCCTTTTTGGAACGTTGAGCTGGCTGGTGGTTATTTTGCCAGATCTCTCACCTCTTTGCTTTAGGGGTTTTTGGAGAGGTCATTTCCTTTGTAGGAAGTTCAATCACTGTGACTCATTATACACCAAAGAACATATCCATGAGAGTGAGGAAGACTTAATGGGCACATATGTTCATGCTGGTACACACTGGCTTCACTTCAGTGAAAGCAGATGAGCTGCAAGACCTTACACTGTATGAGGATGTGGCTCAATTATATTTTATTGTCTTGAGTCATGTCAAATTCACATTCTTTTCTCTTTTTTTTTCTGATCTGAAAGTGAAGCTATTATGACTCACCTGATCTCCAAATGTCTTATGTTTTTATGCAACAGATGTTCTTTCTTCACTCAGTCCCACCTCTTACAGCTTCTGTACAGGTCCTCCGACTTCCTTCCCTTCCACCTCTTCTCTTCAGCACACCTGTATTGTTTAAAAAGAGAAAGATAAAGCTGAGTCCCTCTCCCCAAAATAGCAAGCTGAATGTCCTCATAAATCTTAGGTAGCCCACAGGAAAGCACAGAGTTAATCCTTAAAAACAGAGCAGGATTCAAACTGGTACCTCAGAGCAAGATTTAGGGGCCAGACTTCCTTTTAAAGTAAATTAAAGAAGTTCAGTTGGCTTTTCTGGAAAACTTGTGAAGATTGTGTGATGTAAAATATCAGTTACATTCTCTGAACATGTTTTTTCTCTGTTACACTGGGAAACACAGCAGCCTCTGAGAACAGCACTGCTCATTGCCAAGTCACAGAAGAGCCCAAAGAGCCACTGTATCTGTTCAGGCAACAACTGACTGCTCAGGTGAAGAGCCCCACCTAAGCGTCACTGTGTGAGGATCTGTATCCTTCAGACAACAGCACTGAGAACCCCAGAGGCAGGGCAGATATCACTTACAGCCAATAGAGGCTGTGCACACCACTAACAGTCCTCTAGCCATTTTTGTCCCTGGCATATTTAAAGTTTAACCCCACAGGACCTGCTTTTGTGTTCAGGGAGGTATCGTGTGGCACCCACCAGAGCTCAGAAAAGCTCCGACAGCCCTGCACAGCAGATACATTGACACTGGGGATGAAACAAAAAACCTAAGTCCTCACTTAAACCCAAACAGTTTGATAAGGAAGCAGATCAATGGGATAGAAGATCAAATGGGATAAAAAAATAAATACTTTAAAGCACTTGTATCTGAGACATGGGATTTGCTTTTAAGCTCTCCTGTGGTTGGCTAGGACATGCTGCTGGTTCTAAAGAATGCAGCTCCATTCACTGGGCAATTCCAGCCCAGATAACTCGCACGCCCAGGCACGTTGCTTCACATCCAGAGCAGCTGCAAAATGAAAGAAGTCTGTTTCAGTCCTATGGAACAAGGGGGTGAGCCCACACCTTAGGGTGTGATACAACATTCCTTTTCCCAAGGGACAGAGCATGCACAGAACTGACATGTGGTACAGAGCTCTCTGGCAAGCAGTTCCGTTAAAAAAATACGTGAGGGAGCAGAGGCAAGGCACTGAGAGGACATCTGATTATCCTCCTGGCAGCCTGATGCATTCACCTTACACCCAGAACACAGTCAGCCCACTTAAAATGGACGTGTAACATTTGTCAGCCTTTCCTCACCCACCCCTTACAGCCCCAACTGGAGCTGCACAGGCAGTGGAGCTCTGCATTTTTGCTGAATGAGGTAACTGGATATCCCTTATGCAAGTAAGGAGAAGTTATTAAACCCAAATAATGTACTTTAGGCTTAGGACTTCAGCATTTACTTTACAAAGCCAAACCAGAAATTTGCAGCAGTTCCTATGTTGAGGGGATAGACTTGTCATCCCCTTCCCTATCTATCCCCAGCTGCCAACCCCCCCTTAGTTCCACAATCAGCACTTGTTGCTAGCAAGTTCCCAGACCGACCTGAAATGATGAGGGAAATGGCACACAGCAGTCTCCTGCTTCTTAAGAACATTTGCATTTCTTATTAGCAAGGGAGAATTGGAAAGTTTTATTAGAGGGGCAAAGCAGACTAATTAAGCAAGGCCCTAAACATCATCCAATAGCTTTGTACTTTCCACAAGTACTTTGGAACTACAAGTTTCACACTATAGACCATGGAAAACAAAAAGCCTCAGGAAGACCTTCTTGGTATTTTTCACCAGCCTTATTCCAGCTTTCTTTCAGCACGTATTTATTGTAGTTTTCCATCACTTGTATCATGACTAGGACAAAAAATCCCACAGCAGAAAGGTATCTGTATAAACTCAAATTGGAACAATATGAAAAGCCAATCAGAGTAAATGAAACCTGTCAGAGCCACGGCATAGATCCAGAGTGCAGGTTTAACAACACTGACAACTACATTTTCCAAACCAAAATAGCCAGAAGTCCCAATGAGGGAAGGTACGTGTACTACAGCATCTCTTTGACCAGCACCCAATTTCACTTCTCCAGCCTACTCTAGGTAACTGGAAAAGGATAAAACTTCAGCCATGCCTGACAAATGAAAACCAGCAAGCAGCTTCATCCCTCTGGAAAGCATCAGGCACATGCAGGCACACTAAAAAAACCTGAGCTAATCACATACAGTTTTGGGAGAAGAGCACACAAGCCCATTCAGTGAAAAATGCAGATATAGGACAATCTAATATTTAAGTTCTGCAAATGGATGTCAAGACCATTATGTTTAACTACTCCACAGTTCCCTTTTCATAACACTACGCAAATACTCCACAAATCTGCACTACCTCTGAACATTTGACTTCCCTGAAAGCTTTACACAAAGTAGAAGCCATTCATGACAGACCTCAAACCTAGAGATAATAGGACACACAAATAAAGAAATGACCTTCAGTGACAGGGAGAAAGGTGATGAGCAGAGAACGTGGAATAGCAAATCCAAGCACCAAAGAGAGAATGACAGACTTTGGAAGGATCTCTTAAAACTTGTACTGCTTCAAAAACTTCACCCTGTGAATTTAAGTAAGTGTAGATGCCCAACTTACTCTGCACTTTAAAGCAGTTTCCATGCTTTGAACATCTCAAATCTAACCCATCTGCATTGTCCTTAGGGTCACATGCTGCTTTTTCAGATTAATAACTGATCTGTATTTAAGTGCCTTCTATGACAAGCAGTTTAGTTGGGGAGCACTGAATTCTCTTGGTTTGCAGTTCACACTTCATTTCCCAGAAATACTCCTAGAAGGGAGCTGATGATAACATGATGTGCATGTGCACTCTCCTAATGCCACTGTCTATAAAGATCATCTTTCAGACATTTCTGAAAGCTCAGTAAGTCACCACCCTGGACACAAGGCTGGGGAAAGGTTTTCATCAGGATTTGCACAGCTGGCAACAGTTGAATTCACTGCAGCATGGGCCCTGGACAGAATCAGAAGCATGGACTCTTCTCAAGTGGGTCTTTCTTCCAGCACCCCACTGCATGACAAAAACTGGGCTGGTGAAAGCCACTGGCACCCAGGTACTCTGCAAACAAGAAAAACATGCTCACACTTGGCAACTTAAAGAGAAGGCTGGTTTGGGTTGTTTTTTTTTTTTTTTTGTTTCCCGAAATATTCAAACTAATTTCCCACATTAATCAATCTTCTTCCCCATTAGCAGGAAGGGGTCTGGGAATCCCTCATTCCATCCCCTTCTTGTCAAATATAGGGCAGTGACACACAAACACTAACTAATGGACTTGCTACAGGGTAGTAAGTCTTTAGGGCCTAATCCAATAAATGTCAAAGTACAGCTCTGCTTTGTTCACCGCCCCACCGTGGACTTTAGTACTTTGTTAGTCAATAAATAACATTACTTCAATAAGCTCCTCTCATTCAGAATCTGTCTAAACTCACAGGAGGGGAAGAGAGAAGCAGGATAGGTCACTGTACACCTAAGAGACAAAAAAACATTTTAAGTTGTTTAATGAAGGATGATCCAGAAGCGAAATCCACTCAGTAGTTTCTAAGTGGAAACGGCCCCACACACACTCTCCAAACCCACAACCAGAGGCCAGCTCTACCCACAGCTGCTTAAACCCATCTTTATCAAAACTTCACACCAAAGCTAGTGGAGCTCGTGCAGACCTTTCTGGCAATTTCAGCCATCTGATGGCCCATCTTCAGCTCCACTCACAACCAGCTACCTCTGCACAGTTCAGCATGGCCACATCCTTGACACACCAAATCAAGGAGAACATATTTCACTTAGTTCTTGCAGCAGCCCCACTGAACAATAGCAGCACACAACACATTCCAAACTTCACTGGGTTTCGCCTTCTCCTCTGCAGGCTACATTACTTCTAGGCACTTCAGTTGCATGCTTCTGCTGTTTCCTCAGGCTCCATGCATTGCTTTTTTAAAATAAATAGAACACAAATTGAATGTTTGCAGTTAAAGGCAGAGAAAACTTCCAGAAAATATGTTCCAGTATCTAAGGGCACTAGGAAATCTGGAATGACAAGCTGGGGGGGATGACAACATGTTGAAGGGGAGAAGAGGCAGGGAGGAGGTTCTTTTAAGTTATTTTATAGTAACTAGTCCTGCAAGGAGAGCTACAAAGAGACATCCTCTTAACATCAGATTCAACATAAAAAGTGGTATTGCAAGTTTCTGCATAACGGCCTTTGGCAAACAACCCCTGGAGGGGATGGGAACTACACAGTTTTTGCATCACTTTCAATCTCTCCCAGGAATGTTAACATGTGAAGCTCCTTCACCTTTCCCACCTGATTTTCCTCCTAATTTCTGAGGCAATCCAGAGCTCCCTCACAACTATTAAGATGTCAGAAGATTCTCCAGGAGCCATTCCTTAATTAAATAGAAACAAATGAGGGTGTAATAATAAAAAATGCAGGGCAAGATCAGAACCAGGCAGACAAAACTCAAGTCTCTCAAGTTGCATGCTGTGTTTCTGACTCAAACAGACCTGAAAAATCTCACTCATCTAATGCTTTCAGGTCCATGGCTATGAGGAAACAGCACTTCTAAAGTTATTCCAGTGCTTATTTTAATGTTTACGTCATGCGTGCTTGAAATCCTGCCTCAGATGAATCAAATGGTGAGCTCTTCAACAAAGGAGATCCCCAGGCCTGCAGGCTGGCTTTGAGCAGCTGGAGCCTTAGAAACCACATTCTTCCATAGCTCTTCTCCTAAACAGAGCCCAAAGCACTCAACTCCAACAGTATATTTTATTGTGGCCATTTTGCACCTGAGGAAGTTGTTCATGATATGCAGCCTGGAACATCTCCCCAATCCAGAACCCCATTCTCTTAATTTTCTCATTTCTTTAGTGAACACTTCAGGATTTGTATTCAGTTCCTATTTGAAAATCAAATAATTTTTCAAGTGTGGACTCCAGGTACCACTGTTCCTTTTTTAGCCATCACACCTCCCTCTGAAGAAGTGAAACGAGAGTCCCAAAATACTGCAGCACCAGACCTGCTTGTTTTGATGTCTGCATGCAAAATTTCTATCAATAACACAGACTCCCATGCAGTCTGCCAGACAGTAACGTACAGAAAAACAACAGGAAGGGAAGTCAGAACCTTGCCTAAGCATGTGTAAAGATTTGTCACAGCCTGCACTTTTAGAGGTATCTATCCAATGACTTTACTGTCTGCTTATGTGTGCTGAAGGCAAGTGCTCCACCCCCACAAAATGGGAGCAGATTAAACAATGAATACACGGTTTGGAAATTCCCTACAGATTCAGAGTCTAAGGAGTAATGTGCAAGTCCAGAACCTCATAATGACTTGCAGCAAATACTGGGCTCAGATGTTCTACAAATTGGCCATATATATAGTGAGGGAGGACAGCTGGCCCTTTGGAACAGGACTTGGCTTACATTATAAAGGCCTTTTCTTCACTACTATCTGATCCCAAATGCATGGTCTGTACCTACAACTCATTTCACACAGCCCATGAAGCACTATCCACACCCAGTGACACCCAGGAAGGTTTGCTATCATTTAGCGAGGCCGGCGGTGCCCACGGGAGCAGAGGTGAACTCACAAACAGGGAAAAGACAGTGGAAGCAAGTGAAAGAAAACTCAGGTGTAACACTGGAGCATAGATTTCACTAGTAAGTTCAGAGAAAGTCTATCATGAGAAACAGCAGGTCATTTTATAGGTAACTCATGCAGAACTGAGATATCCTGGTTCATGACAAACCTATTGCAGTAAATTCAGATGAGCCTTAGTAACTGAGACACTGTCTTCAATGAAACACATCTTCAGCCTCATCCTGTTACCCACTCAAACTTATTTATACAGCCAATTTCTCATCTCAAAAAATCAACAGGACTAACAAGAACCAATCCCAGTGATAATCACAGCTCGGCCCCTTTGAATTATATTTCAGAACAGTGCTCTGTACATTTAACTTTAAAACCAAAGTAAGTTTGTTGTGTTCTGAAATTGAATACCTTGGTGTTCTAGAATGGAATCCTTGAGAAGAAACAGACACTGTATCTTTTATTCCTAACCAATAATAAAGATTCTTTTACAAAAGAACTTCAGTCTTTCACCTCCACAGCTTTTTACAATATGTGAATATAATCAACAAGTTCTCACAGTGGGAAGGGCTTCCTGCAGCAACAGTCACTTAGATGCTCTCAGACAACTTAGGGTAAGTATGGAGCAGCTTTTAATTCAGCATAAATTACAGAAATGATGAATGCCACATAAGAAAACAAAAGCCTTTTCAGACAAGGTGAAAGGAGCTTGGCCATAAACCAGAAAGTTACTATCATTGTTGCAAAGCCAGAACAAAAACCAACCAAAAGCAAGGAATGACTGAGAATTCTGCAGTGGTCTCTAGGGCATGAATTCGTTTCACACAAATGTACAGGCAAGACACTCCAATGAAAAGTCTCATTTACTTACCAAGGACATGAGTGAACAAACAATCCACATATCTGTGGGCCTAGAAGACTCCTGGTTCTATGAGATGACAATCTCCATGAGCTGCACAGAGAGAAAAACATAAGTTTCCAAGGCTAATGTAAGGATTAGACAAATTAGACTAACAAAAATAGATTAAAGTTCTCCTGGGTTTAGACAGGAAGCTGCACCTTAGGCAGATGATCAGAATAACACTGGGTTCAGAGGGCTCAAAATAAGGTGCATTATAGGAGCTGATCATGAACAGAGTCAAACATAAGAGTCAGCAAGCCCTCTGTGTTCCAAGGTTCAGTTGCACAGGCTTATATGATACAAGCACGTATGAGAGAAGTAGATCTGGTAAAATATTTTGCTTATTAAATAAAAAAAGCCAACAGTTAACTGGTCTGGCATGTCAAATGGATTCATATCTGGTCGTGGTCTCTAGTCTCTATATAACAAACCCTCAGTGCCCAGAAGCAGACAATCTGAAACAAGTAGTCCATCTACTGAAGGTACTGAAGGGCTCAGGGACAATGAGCATTTATTCATCCATTCTTCACACCCTGGTGCTGAGGTCCTGAGAGTGCAGTACCTATGACACGATGCAATCTTGCCCACATTTAGAGAGGCAGCACATTTCCTCAGCAGCCCCTGACCTTCCCTCACAACCTCTGTCCTTCATTTGGACTAAACAGTTCCTTCACAGCTAATCTTACTAGGCAAAAAAGAATTCCCCTCAGCTAAAGTTTTTTTCTCCTTCAGTAAATTCTCAGAAATATTCTCTTAACAGACACAAAGCTTTGACCATTTTCTTTTTAACAAGACAGAAACAACTAAACTTTGAGCTAGATTCTGAAGAGAGCATCCATTTCCTACCTCAAACTTAGCACAGTCAGCAGTGAATCTTACTCCTATTTCATTTTTATTAATTGAACCTACTTCTACCATGAAACAAAACATGATTCTAAAAGTTATCAACCTTAGGATGTGGGGTACGTTTCAGACCTACATCTAAAATCTGGAGCCGGAAGCATTTGAATCACACACAGCACCAGCAATTTGCCCATCCTTATTATTTGCCTCATCTCAGCAGTCTTAACCCACATTTTTATGCCAGGAAAGAACTGAAAATTCCTCTCCACAGCCCAAAACAACAAGCAAAAAAAGAGCCAAACAACACATACCCTTCCAAAGGGTCATGTGTGTCTTTACTTCCAAGACTTACCAACTGTTAGTTTATTTCACATTCAGCTTCTCTTATCCAAGTCAGTTTTAGTTTTGGCTTAATATACTGGTGAAAGCTGAAGGCTGAGCTTATGTCAGAGTGAATGCACTAGTCTCTTCTGTTGAAGAAAGCAGTTGGCCACTTATAAAAGTCTAAAGCTAAATCACAAATGCAGTTTGCTTCATTCCTACAAGCCGAGAGAATCTAAAAACTTTGGATTAGCAGAACACCAAGGTTCCTGAACATCTTCATTAAAGTATTAGACATCATGGCTCTTCCTCAAAAAAAGACAAAAGTTAAAGTAGTAGCAAACTCTGTTGCCACCATAAAGCTATACATAGTCCTGTGGTAGCACATTATAAAATTCATTAACTTCTAAGAGTGAGCAAAAGTGTTAGAAGTACATAAAAATGATTCCTGAGAGAGAAACACACCAAAACGATTCCAGAGAAAGTAGCCAATTAAAGGAAACCAAACCCCACACACCTTTGTGTCTCTTCTCTGGGCAGTGCAGACAAGCTGTCCCAGCGTCTTGGCACCGTGCATCAGAACCTTCATCAGCGCGACAAAAAAAAGGGGAGCGGGAACTGCAAAGTGGGAGTGAAGGCTCCGCCCTGCGCTTTACATGCTAAGGGCTCTCAGCTCACTGATCACAAAGCAGCTCTCACAGCCCTTATTCAAACAGTTCAGCTCCAGGGTAACAAGTTCAAAGTGGGAGGAGGCAAAGGGAATCAGAGGGTGGTAACAATCCTGAGCAGACGTTTCGTTCGTTTTCCATCTGTAGAACCTGTTCTTCAGGTTGGAAGCTGAAACATCTGCCTGTTGCCGCGTTTGAAAGCTGCACTCCAGACCTCTTCTACACTAGCAGGTCTGCAGAGGTAAAACCATATTTAATAACGCACTGACAAGCAGCATGTGGGAGGAAAAAGTTAATCATTACTGTGCACTGAGTTTGTTTTACATTTTGGACTTCCTCATGTTAATGTTACAGAAGCAATTCATGCCCTTATCAGGTCTGTTATAAGGAAAAATCGAGAAATATGCAATGGAAATAAAATCTGCACACAAATTTGTCTTGCAAAAGTGTAAAAGAGCAGTCAAATTTTAGAAGATATGGCAATTTTCTGCCGTTGCCAATACCAATCACCATACAAAGTAGAAGAAACAGATTTTTTCTTGCAGATCCATGTGTAACCCAACGCTGCATGGACAAAAAGACCTGTTCCAGGAGACAGAATACTGAATAAAGAGTATTGCCAACTCATGAGTTTCTAGATGTCATATCACTTCTTTATTTCTCAATTTATTCTGTCTTCTAAGATGAGATAATAGCATTGACTTCTTATTTCAGCGATGAAGAAGTATGTGAGTGTCAGAGTGATGATGTGTCTATACCAATGCAACTTCTCATGTGAAGCACAGCAGCTGCCTAAACAATTCACAACACTGGATATCAAGAAATGAAGAATGTGTTTCATTACTACAATAATCAGTTACAACACACGAGAGGTGGAAAGTTCTAGCCCTCTCTTACTTGCAACTTTTAGAGCAAGCAAGCAGCTATATTGATATTCATGATGTCATCTCAGTTCAAGGCAAAAGAGATATTTTGAATTATTTTCTATAGTTGGACAACTTTTCTCCTTTTGAAAGGAGAATGTGTATTTATTGCCATACTCAACAGAAGTTCCATCCTTCAAATATCACAAACCAACTTAGCTTTTAGAATACAACGAAATCCATTTAATTTGTTCAAGAATGGTCACATACAGAGAAGTTAAATGCGTATTTTAAAACTTATGGGAACAGAGTCTTGGCAGCCTGGAACCCTAGGTGATAAGGAACAGTTAATGTATGAATGTAAAAAATATCAGTAAATAATTAACGAGTGGAACCCCTAAAACTTTGATGCAAAGGAGAGCCGATGCACATAAAACTGAAGCAGTTATCAAACAGCACTGAGGACTGCTTACAGGTGGGATTTTCAGCTGTTACCAAGGTTAGCTTGAGTTTTCTACCACATAAAGTAGCAATAGATGCCATGATCATTTACACTAACTTCTGCTTGACTATAAGAGTTTATCACCTCTATCTTCTTACATCTTTTGGATACACTTCGACTGTGCTGTTAAACATAACTCTAATCAAGAGTAGTATTTGCCACACTGTCCCCCCCAAATAACAAGCTTTTATGGAATGAAAATCTGACCTTCAGAAGCCTAAACTTATCTTCAGCTTTATAAACGGTTTCCAATCTAATAATTGAGTGCTCATTAGCCAGTATTTCATCTTCACAAAAAAAAAGTCTCTTGAGCTCTTCTTTGGTTTCTTGACCTATAAAACAAAATCATATTTACCCACTTTGATAAAATGGCAACAAACATTTACTCTGTACACTAATTTTAACCACAGTCTTCCCATGTCTGGTATTTTTTCTTAACAGCTAGGCTATTGGAGAAATGAGACAGCATGGAAGAGCTCTCACTTTAAACAAATATCAAAACGTGGGAATATGAGGTGAACTGCAATTCTAAACAAAAAGATCCCAAGATGGGTCAATTAGTTTTAGTTCTGTATTTTAAAAAATACTGTCATTTAGGGTAGCACCTTCAAGTTTATCAACTTGGGAGATCAGATCAGATCACCATGATAGGTCAAGATTTAAGTGGGAAGCACACATCAGGTATGAAAGTTTTACATTCCATATCTATTGCTCATGGGCTATTTTCTTATGCAGGTGCTCCCCCTACTGATCTACTAAAAACGTTCTAGTGGTTTTTTTCCTTCGTTGCATCAGTTTTATAGCTACAGATTGAACAATCTACAATCTCATTTTTGTTATACACCCTTCCACACACTAGTAAATAAACACTGGAGTTGCACCTGGAGCAAGGAGGGAGGCAATAGGAATGCATTACTTAAGTGTAGGATTAATCACAGATTTGCTTAAAATTTACAACTCCTGGTACACTTAAATTAGAACATTCACATCACAAGCTGTGTTGGTACTAACAGACTACTGAAAACTAAAGGACTACAAGTACCCAGTTCACTTGTGTTTCCATTTGTCAGCAGGCAGCCTTTCTGCTTCTTGGCACTGAGAGGGAAGAAACCAAGCACAAGTTTCAACTCCTCATTGCTTTCAAGGGAGAGATGGCAAGAGTAGTCTGTAAACTCTTCTGGAAAACATCTATTTTAACCCAAGCAAAGGTAACTTTGACAAACATCAATCACACTGCAGAACTTTTTAACCTCCACTTCACTGAAGTGTGTTGCAAAACTAAATTTATAGTTACATGACGTTGAAATCTCTTAAGAAAAAAACAAACACGTTTTGACAAAAATGATTGCATCGGCTTCAAGAGACGGATATGGATAGTCAACATCTTCAGAACGCTGCTGGCTGTTACAAAGGCCACTGTTTGTAGTGAGCTTAGGAAACGAGTTTGTTTGTATAATCAGTGGTGACACCCACAGCAGCCTCCCGGCCGCGCTGCGATTCCGGCTGTCCCAAGCAGGCCAAGGAGCCTTGAGGCGACGGTCCCCGGACAGGAGCCCGGGCTCGTTCCCCTACACAAACCAGCGCCCAGACACAGCACCGGG
>NW_008630242.1:0-230 GCF_000691845.1 Merops nubicus
GGCTGACAAGGCTGAAGCAGAGAATAGTCGACTGCCTCCAGATGATCCCAGGTACGCAGTTGGATCAAGTGCCCTTATGAGAGTGAGTGTCTTTTCTAACCCTGATCTCCAGGCTACCCGGGACCCTCGGATCCTTGAACAGGCTCAAAAGATTGGCATGGGAGCCTTGATAAAAACTATAGAATTGGCTGCTCCCAGGCCACCATATGTGACAACAAATCACAGGGAGA
>NW_008630243.1:0-14261 GCF_000691845.1 Merops nubicus
CGTCCCAAAAGGAGCCTCCAGCGCTGCCCGCTGTGCCTGGTGGCAGAAAATGGGCTGCCTGACCCATTCAGAGGGGCACTCCCTCAAGGGGGTTTAATTTGCTTTCCACCACCTTGATATTTTCACTACTTCTTTCCCTTTTAATACATCTTTAGGTTTAGAAAGACATTGTATGCCAGAGGTTGTGCACAGTTCGGCAAGCGGTTGTTAGCTGTTAAATTATTAGCCTTAATAAATAGTTTCAACCCATGGTGATAAAACCAGGAATTCTGATAAGCCTGTGGCAATGGGTATGAGTAGTCCCATAACCACTGTTAAATAACAAGTTTCTTGGAGCTCGGAGCCAGGGGATGGGGTCAGGCACCCAGCTGCCGTGGCACCTTACATTTAAACAGTCAGCTATGCTCCATGTGGTAGTTGTCATCAGGGGCTGATGTTATTATACACAGTTCTTCTCTCCAGTGGCCTTGTTTCACATTTCTATAATGTTGGCACCTTCACCAAAGCAAAAACAACAAAATACAGTGAGAAGCAGTTTCTTAACTGTTTCTAGATTATCCAGTGTTCAGTGTTGGAGGAGATGGTCTTATTAAAGGTGTTTAACTTTGGAAGTTTCATGGTTCCTCATTTGCAAAACAACCCTATCATGTTCTCTTACATTTTGTGCCTGTGAGTAGATAATACATGTATAAAAATTTGAGGTCCAGATGGATGGATTATTCTTCTTGAGCTTTGGGATGGAAATCTTCTTGAGCTTTTTAAAATATTCATGACTGGATTATAACATTTTTGATACATGGTCTTGTTTTTAGAAGATGGGTTGGAACGTTTTTGTGTCCAAGTTTGTAAGATTTTTACTTTGCAAAACTCCCTAGAGGAAGAGGTAGATGTAATCTTTTTAAGAGGAGCTCTCAAGCTTATAACTGCCACAGGCTGTATCCTATACGGGGACCCTTTAACAGTGTCTTGGAACATTTATCTACAAAGTTATCAAAGAAAGATCAAACAGCTGATCAGTTCCAATATAGACAGCCTCTGATCAGTTGCTCCAGCATCCATCCAGTACAACTTGCTTCTCCTTCCTTTGGATCAATAATGGCTAACAGGGAGAAGGTAACACATCCAACTACTTCAGAATACTATTGTTGCTTTCTTACAAGCTGTTGGCTGAAAGGAAGAACCCTGCAGGCAGTTTCTGTTAAGAAGAAAAAATAGCAATAAACAGTTTGTTTGTTTGTTTGTTTTTATGCAGTCCCTTTAATTTACAAAGCATGTGCAGAAATCTGTTTCTTTTAGAGCAGAAAAAATCAAATAGGAATGACAGCATCTTGGAGCTGGGAACAAAGACATTCTCTTGCAGCCAAAAGTCTGTACTAGGGCGGGGGGATTTTTCCTGCTATGAAGACTTCTGTGTTTGTCTGCACCTAGTTGCTATCTTTTTTTTCTCTGCTGTGTCTGCATGTCTTTTACATTCACACAAACCACCAGAGATAGTAAAAGAGCCATCCTGCCTTTGTTATGAGGCAAAATCTTTGTTGGAGTGATTTTGTTCCAGAAAGGAGCCTAAGCCTTGCTGCAATGATGCAAAGTGGCTCTTTCCAGTGCCTAATGTTACTTATCATTGTAATAGCTCTGAAAGTCTAAGGACGCAGACAAGGAAAGGATTGCAGGTCTATTTTTTCATTAGACCAACCTATGCCCTCAACAACTGCACATAACTCTGGGTAAACAACCGTTTTCATAGGCCTGAGACAGAAGCTGCAGTTTTCATGGTACTGGCTGGAAATGATCTCTTGGAGATCCATTTACTTTTAATAAAACAATTTTGATAAACTAAGTCGATGACACCCATGGACGACAGAGGGTTTTGGCACAGGGAGAGGTAATATGCTTGGGAGTTACAGCAACAAGTCATCTGAGGACTGAGAAGGATTAGCAGGTGGAGTATGTGTGAAACCTTGCCAGATGATGTGAAGCAAATGTCTCTGTTGATAGGCTGATTTTTAGTAGCTGGTAGAGGTGAATATTGTTCCCTAGGTTTACTTAGGGTAGGTATTTCTTGAGAACCGGCAAGTAGAGATGGGCTAGTTGTTTTGTGAAAAACGTTCTCTCACAGGAAGCTGGCTTAAAGGTCATCTTGGAGAGGTCATCCTGCCAAGTAGTGGGCCTGGACTCACTCACTCCCTTAGAGACCACAGCACATCACAGCTAGAATCTTCCCCCCTCAAATTCTGCACTGGAGAAAGTAATAATAAGAAATCCAAAATACAATCACATTAAATTTCTAGTGATTTTTTTTTTTCCTTGTCATCTTGTCTGATAATTTTGTCCATCCACCCCCAAGTTGTTTTAAGTATCTTTTCTGACACATGAAAAAATACACTACTAACCCTTCAGGTTAGTTTAGCTATAACAGGGCATGTGGGTGGGAGTGGTGCATGTGCATGCTCACCAAAATCAGATAACACCAGAAAACTAATTACAAAGTTTAACTGTAGTTGCAGTCTCTTCTCTGGAAGAGAAGTTTTCACATGAGTATTTCTTGCATTAGAGGTGAAATCAGATCCCCATCCCGCACTTGCTGTGTTTGGAGCATCGCCAAAAAAACTCTTTTTGAAAGGCATTCCTACTGGAATATGTCACGGATTATTCTCACTCCCAGCTCTGATGGGCTTCAGATGGAGAGCTGGAATGCAGACCTCCCAGTCACACACAGGAATGGCAGCATTCGAGGAGCTCATGTTGCAATCTAGAGAAAATAAGCATCAAGGCAGGGGCAATATTGCATTGACAGGAAGAAATAAGTAAATGCTATGTCCTGTGTGTAGGGAGTCCAGCAAATCTGCAACTCTACAAATATGCATTTAATACTAGACAGAACTTAAGTCAGTTTAATGATTAGTTGGGATTTACACACACACACTTCTATTAAAAAGTTATTTTTTATTGCTTTTAAAGGCAATATCCCCACACAGAATGGGCTGTCTAAAGACTAAAGTGAAAAGCAAGGAGAGAAGAAAGCATCTGAGCTGAATAAGGTGAGAATTAGATCATGGAAAACTTGTTAAGGCAGGGTGTTAGATGCAGAGTCCATTAATCTTCTGGTTAGTCCATCTCCCTTAGAGGGGACAGCCCTGATGTAAGGACAAAGCAGTGTAAACAGATATCTGAGCTAGGGATAATTTCATTTTAGGTTCTTTGTTTCCCAGGTTTGTTTCAAGCAAGCAGACCCATTCCCTCCCAGTAAATATTTCCTATTCCTTTGGTGTCATATCAGAGTAAACCTGGAATATCTTTTCAGAGATCATGTGAAAATGGTTGTGTATTTCCCAGGTAACTGTCATGAATATCAACATAACAAGTAGAGCAGACTGTGATAATAAAAATGTGATCTCTTTGGCTGTTGAAAGAGTGACATTAAGTGAATCTCACTGATATTTAATTCGCAAGCTGAATTGCAGCTATTTTAGGAGTGAAAAAATCAGCAACACTTATATTGATGAGAAATTCTGCATCTAAACCCACTCCTTATTAATGATTCAAAACATACAGTTCCTAGGAGCTGTAAACAAGTTCAGTATTCTGCACACTAATCCATAACCACTATAATATGTAGAGAACAAGAAGTTACTCACAAACAGATGTTCCCTTTGCCAAACCTATTCATTTAATGCACATTTTACTTTCCAAGTCCTAGTTAGCAGCTTTCTGCGGTGGGCGGATTACATGAAAGGATGGAAAAGCAGGGGTTCGTTTGCCTGAGAAAGAGCAATGTCTTCATGTTTGTTCTGGAGTCTTCTCCATCTTGCTTTGCAGTGGAAGAGTTATTCATCTTGGACTCGCTGTCACTGACCTGGAGGGCATTCAGCTTTATGTTTCCAGGCACCGTGAGATGCCAAACTTGTTCTATTAGCAGAGACTTGCATCATTAAATGTGCTCTCTACACTGGCTGGTAATGAAGTCTGACATTCACAAATGCTTATGCCCAGAGAAGGCAATTACCTTGCCTTAAGTTATAGGTGAGCTTTCAGGGAAAGGTATG
Source organism: Merops nubicus (assembly GCF_000691845.1). Classification (NCBI taxonomy): domain Eukaryota; kingdom Metazoa; phylum Chordata; class Aves; order Coraciiformes; family Meropidae; genus Merops; species Merops nubicus. The sequence goes on from NW_008630243.1 coordinate 4,044, forward strand.
CCAAAAGCTAAGGGTGGAGGAAGGATTGCCCCTCAAAGCATAATTAATTTCAAAGTTACTTCATGTCTCTCAAGGCCTGATTCAGTCTCGTGTTGAGTATCTCCAAACATGAAGGTCTCACCACCTTTCTGGGCAACCTGTTCCACTGGTTAAGTACTCTGGTTAACATTTTTTCCATACACCTGGCTGGAATTTCTCTTGCAACCTGTAACCACATCTACTCTCTTTTTGCTCTGTGTGGCCAAGAAGTGTGTAACTCAGCCTTTGCTCTAACTCCCTGCTAGGTAGATGTAGGCAGCGTGAAGACCTTCCCTCAGCCTTCTCTTCCCTAGTGTTAAACAAATACTGTTTTCTCAGTCTTGCCTCCTGCCACGTGTGCTGCAGCACTGCGACCATCTTGGTGACCCTCTACTGGACTCTCTCCAATTTGCCAATGTCTTTCTTTTACCAAGAGCCCCAAACTGGACACTACTCTAAATGTAGTCTCATCAGTACTGAAAGAGTGGATCCTTGCAAGGAAAAGGACTGCCATGAATTAGAAACCTAACCAGGGAATGCTGAGCTCTCTGAGAACTCCATCACTTTGATTACTTGAAGGGGGCTTGTAAGAAAGATGAGGACAAACTTCTTAGTAAGGCCTGTTGTGATACATCAAGCAGTAATGGTTTTAAACTAAAAGAGTGCAGATTTAGACTAGATATAAGGAAGAATTTTTTTTTTTGATGATGATGAGGGTGGTGAAACACTAAAACAGGTTGCCCAGAGAGGTGGTAGATGTCCCATCTCTGGAAACAGTTAAGGTCAGGTTGGACAGGTCTTTGCGTAACCTAATCTAGTTGAAGATTCCCCTGCTCACTGCAGGAAGGTTGGACTAGATGTCCTTTAAAGGTTCCTTCCAACCAAAAACATTCTGTGATTCTATGATTCAATTAACATGTTGCTAACCCTTTCTCTTAGCTGAATGCTTTCTGAGCAAGCCATGGGAAAGCAGATGGAGCCAGACTCATCTCTGTGGTATTTAGTGAAAGGACACGAGACAATGGGCACAGACAGAAATACAGAAAATTCCATTTAAACATAAAAATAGAATGTCTTACTGTGCAGGTGGTTTAACACTAGAACAGTTTGCCAGGGAGGTTATGAAGCCTTCATCCTTGGAGACACTCAGAAGACAGCCCTCAGCAACTTGCTGCAACTGACCCTCCTTTAAGGAGTGTTGGGTCTCCAGAGGTGCCCTCCAACCTCAACAGGTCTATGAGTTGCTAAGTGAGATTAAAGAAGCTATATGTTTAGGGCAGGTTAGAGGAGAAAAGAATTTTAATTACCTGCACTTGGATCAATGCCTTATCAACATGAGATGTAGAGATGCAATAAATGGTGGTTTCCTTAAAAACCTAGCCATAGAACTGAAATGCTGGGGTTTGAACCCCGAGCCCTGAATTAAGGTTGACATATGGGTGATTCCCACAGCCCTTCATACAGAGGTGGTGAGTTTGCCTTATGGCTTCCCCCCAGGGTGCGGCCGGCCCTGCAGGGAGAGCCATAAGGGAAATGAGCCCCAGGGGTCCCACATTGAGTTGACAAAGGTCAGGTGTGTGCTTGGGGATAAAAGCTGGGACCACTGGCAGGGAGTCAGGAGTGTCTGTCTGTGGTGTGCACTCCACAGAGCTTCCTGGCTCAGGGCAGACCTCCTGACTCTCCCTGGAGCTGGGCCCCAGTCTGTTTAGACCTTTGCGAACACGGGCTGATCGGGTGAGAGTCGCCATGTGGGCACCTTTCTCTTATGTATTTAACTGGCTGGTCTGGCTGTTTCCCATGCCAACTGTGGGCAACCTCGGTTCACTGTTTGTACCACCTGTTGTGGGCTGATTTATATCTTTTGTGGGATCATTGGGGGTGGCATCAATTATGTATCAGCTGATTGACTTGTTTGTACCCCCAGCAGTCATTCATATCATAACGTTTTTGTGTACAATACAGTCTGTGTATTGGTTCATCTTCTGGCTGGTGCTATCATTTTTGTTGGGCCTGGTCATTGGCAAAACAAGAACCCACAAAAACATGCTGTTCTAGATTTGGTGTGGAGTGGCTACTTCAGATGTTCCTGAGAGAGCAGTTCTGTGGTGATAATCACAGTACAGTTAGGTTAGCACTACAACAGGAGAGAACAACCCAAGCATATTCAGTTTCAGGAGAGTATACCAAAATGAGATTAAAAAAAGGAAAAAAGAAAACCTTAAAAAGCGCAGTCTGAAGGAAAAAGGCAGCTTAGATGCTGTTAAAATATACTTTATTAAAATCCCAGATAAAAGTTGTACCACAATTTGAAAAGAAAACAATATGGTCCAAAAAGGCCATTTCACAACTCAGTAGGAACAGTAAGGATGCTATCAGACAATAAGTTAATGTTTAAAAAATGGAAAGCTTACCTAAATTAGAACAGGAAAGCCCATAAATTATGCCAAGTGAACCATATACCAGAAATTCAAAGGGCTAAAAAGAGAATGTGAGTTGAACCTTGCAAAGACTGATAGTAAATAGTTCTTTATACAGCAAAGGCAGGAAGCAGATCAGTTTGATGACAAATATGTAAAAGGGCACTTGAGAAGACAAGGGAACAGAAGAAATGTTCAATGGGTTTTCTGTACCACTTGGTCATGCCCCAGCCACCTCCTCTCTAACATGAACAATCCCAGCTTTCCAGTCGTTCCCCATCAGGAAGCTGATCCCCTTGGCCCTTTCCACTGCCCTTCTCTAACCTGCTGTGTCCTTCTTCAGATGCAGAGACCAGAACAAGCTTCCTCGTGAGCAGTGGCTGCTAGTTGTGAGTTCAGCACACAACTGTAAACACGATTTAGATTATTCTATGCAAGATATCATCTTACCTTTGTGTATGCTGAATCTCATGTGCCATGTTTCTGCCCCCTCCCTTGATACTTCTAAGTCCTCCTGGAGTTCTTCACCAACACCTAAGCATGTCACCAGACACCTGATCTTGTTATTGACTGTAAACGTGGGCATCCCATGACACACACCCTTACTCCAGGCTGCTGGTAAAGATGTTGAATAATACCAGACCCAGAACTGATCCCTAAGGGTCTGTTGCTGGTGCTTCCTGATCCTGAAAAGTCACTGTTGAGCCCTAACCTCTCCTTTCCACTTTCAAATCACAAAAGGAACTTTCTTCCAGTCCATGGTGACTTAGTATCCTCATAGCCTTTGTTGAGAAACTGTCAAAAGCTATCTGAAAATCCAAATAGATTATGTTGAATTTATCTACATACTTGTTACCACTACCATGGACTTCCAGCAGGCTGGTGAGGCAGGATTGTTCCTTACAGAAATAGTACTGACTGCTTTTGTTGACATTATGTTTCATCATGTGTACAACGGTCTTATGGCTCTGCTCTTGTAGGAGGGATTGAAGTCAGACTCACTGACCTGGTTTTTCCAAGACTCCTCTTGCTAGGAGCTACAAAGAGAACTCTGCCCTCCTACAGCACAAAGGCCATTTGTAATCACAGTTTACACACCCTGGCCAGCAGCTCTTCAGCTTCACATGTGAACTATCAAGTAAATGGTGCCTGGTCCTGCTGGTTTACTGACCTCCAGCTTATCCATTTGGTCTGATGTGTCCTGTGAATTCAATCCAGATTGGTCTAGCTCTTCTGATGAATAGCTATCAAGAATATGTTGGTTTTGGGGCTCTCCCCTATGTCTTCAGCTGGAAAGACTGGTATGTAAAATTCACTAAGCATTTCTGCGGTCTGTCTCCTTATTTTGTGAAATCTGGTCACCTGGCAGCGAGGTAGTAACTAGCTAAAAAGAAAATTATTTCCAGGAAGCCAAAGGCTTTGCTGATGATGTTGGTATACCCCAAAGGAACTTGTTGTCACAGGGACCAGTATTGTTCCTCTGATCTCATTACACCCTGTGCCCAGGAGGCTCTGCAGATGGCTAAGTAACACCCTATGTTCTACAGGAAGTCAAGTTTTTGCTCTGTCACTCTTGAGCCAAGAACTGATCAGTCTGTGGGTGTGCAGTAGTGTTGGAGCTTTTACTTGAGAAGAAGCAGAGGTCCAGCAACAGGGCTGAGGCATTTCCATTAAAGCCAGACATTTTCTCCAGTCTTATGGCCAGCTTGTTTAGAGTGTCTTTTGCTATTATGTGGTTTGCAGTTGTGTCCCAAAGGAAAAGAAATTATATGCGTGCCCTTTATGCTCTTTATAGTATATTAGAAAAGGGGGAGAAAAAAAGCACTTTGTTTTGAGTTTCCTTCCAAACAGGACTTTTTTGGTTGTCTTTGGTTTTGTTTTTGTTTTTTTTTTTTTTTTTGCCTTGTTTTGTTTTACTGGTTAATGTCATCATTCATCTTTCCTGTTTTTGCTGTAGGACTTCTTAGATCATTCACAGATGTGCACTGGATATTCTCTCACTGGAAATTAAAAGGTAGCATGCTGAATCTTGAACACAAATAATATTCATTTGTAACTTGAGTTGTTATTGCCCACAAAAGCAGGTAGAAGAGATTTCACTATAGCTTGCTGCTTTGGTTTCCCTTTTCCCTGGAATTTTTAAAAGCTGCCTCCCAATACTTGCGCAAACCCCAGAATAGGTCTTGTACAATAACATCACAGCTCAGTTGGCAACCTTCCCCAAAACAAGTTTTTCCCCATCCTTTACTTTCTTCAGCCCTTTGCTAAACACAGTGGAACTTTCTAATCAACAAAGCCTGTTTTCTTCTTCCTTCATCTCTCCCCATTTAAAGCAGCTTGTTGTCCTGTTCAATTATCTATTTATGCTGTTTACTGCAAAAAGCCAGGCTGATGTGTAGACACATTTCCCTGGCTCTCCCTGACAGCTGCTCTTATATCTATTCATATCCAATATGTTCATATATCCTTTATTTCTCCATGAAAGCTTCTACTTGAGGTCCTAGACGTGACCCTCGCAATTTTCCAGCCCAAGCAGAGGAGTTTCTGCCACATTTGCGCCACATACTGAACATCTTTGGAGATGCTGAACCTTTCACTTTTCCTAATTTTGCTTATTTCTGTTTCAGAGAGGACATCCTTTTTTTAGCAGAAAGCCGTGACTCTCAGGGCCAACTGTGACAATCCTATACCATCTGGCCCAGTAAAATAATATTCCAAACTATTTCTGTGTTTGTGTAGCATGTCATATTTTCTTCATAATATATGGTAAAAACCCGCTTGATTGGAATATGAACTATTCACTGGAGATGGTGGCAAGCACCCCCATGCCTGCTGCCCCCCCCAGTGTTAGCGTTAATCCTGTTCCCGCAGAGAAGCTGCATGACAATTCAGCAGAGAAAGGAGGCTGAGCATCAAGCGTATCAAGCATCTCTGGAAATTGTATCATGTTGTTTTCATTAGTTTCTGACTTTGGTAAGCTGGGATTGACTGAATGCTCTGAGGGAGTTCAAAATGAGAACAGCTGAATCACAGCAGACTCACTGGAGTGATCGAAGGCAACTGCAAGCAGAAATCTGTGTGAGTCATTCTAAAGAAAGAGGCCAGAGAAAAGGGCAGGCATGCTTTGTACTAAAGTACATAGCTCTTCTGGGAACACAAACTTCTCAGGAGCTTCTGCTTCCCTATTCTGGTGTAAATCTGAAAAGAATCTATTGATTTCTATGCATTGCTCTAGATATGGAGGGGCTCTGCTAGGAACCTGAGGTACAACCCATGATCTTGTACCTATTCTGTCCTTAGATGTGCCTGGTTTTCACTTGCTGCAGATCCATGTATGTGGGAAGGCATCCCTACAGAACAAAAGCCCAGGGCTGAGCAGGGGCAAAGCTGTACCCAAAGGCATTACAGGACTATGGCCTCAGCTTCTTCCGCTGCGATATCCTGAATGTGTGCAGAAAAGGAGCTGCTTTTCTTGGGCAGAAGCTGGGAGCACGGTACCTCTGGCAGTAGGGCTGTGCCTTGCCTTCGTGTTGCCACTTTGCAAAGCCTTCCTTTCACTCCTAGTCTAACCAGTGATGCCATTCACCCTCCTACACCTCCCACACTTGCCAGCTTGGGCAGGAAAGAGGGCTCATAAGAGATAGCTGACTTGACATGGGACTGCACGGATGGTTTTGGTACTTTTTGTGTGGATTGAGGGACTGGCAATGTCATGAGGGTGTTGGTCTGAACCCCGCACATCAGCAGTGTCCCAGCACCCTTGTGTTTCAACAGTAGCTCTCTGATCTTTGTAAAACTGCCATCATTCAGCTCATAGTAAACAGCTGCCTGGTAAATATAGCGATCACCAAGCCTTTGCTTGAAATCCCAGAAGGAAAATAGTTGCCCCATCATCATCTACATATCCCATGGTTGTTCCTAGAAGGGTGTGTGGTATCCTGCCATCCTCAGACCAAAAAATAGTTCCTGCTGCTTCTCTTTGGTGGAGACTGCTGTCCCTTCAATGTGCTGAGCTGCTGGTGAGACCACTCCCAAATGTCCTTGTGTTGGAATGAGATGGGGGAGACCAGGCAGTTTAAACCACCTGTCAACTTGATAATTTGGCTCCTTTTAACCTCAGAAGGTAAGGGACAGCCCAGATGAATACCTGCCCTAGCAGTCTGGCAGTGCATGGGGACAGAGCAAGTGGGTGCTCACTCGTATGCTCCCTGCTGCTGAGCACCAGGAGAGTGTCTGAGGGACTCCTTCACAGTGACTCCAAAAGCTTCCACTGTCTAGGCTCCTGCTGAATTTTCCATTCAGGACCCTGTAGTCTACATTGGGTCGTGCCTCTACAGCATGTTCCAAACAAGAATCTCAAGGCTCCTTATGGATGGAAATGAGAGCCATCTCAGCAGTGACCTTACAAGAGGGAGAAGCATCAAAAGCCTCAACTTGCGGTGATAGTAATGGAGCTGTTTATTTTGGTCCAAGGATGCACTACTGTACCTCCCACCAATGACAGGGGACCTTCAGCTACAGCCAGTAGAAAGAGAAGAGGGTGCTCAGCACACTGGCAGAATGGGCTCTCAGCCGGGCAGGAAGAAAAAAAAGGCCAAAACCCCACCAACCTGTCAAAAGCATCCCACAGGATATACTCACCCAAAGGTGTCTGCAGGCAAACCTCAGCTCCTGTGGATACATGTCCCTTCTCTGAAGGAGCAGCTAGCAGGACACTGGTGACAGAAACAGAGTCTGTCTCTGTCCCATTCCCCCAGCTGCTCCTGTAGCTCACCTCCCTGTGCTTGTTGCTTTTGCTGCTCTTTTTGTTTGTCACAGGAAGAGTGCCAGTGTGACAATAAACTCTGCACTCCCCGGTGGTGAGGCTTCTCCACGTTCAAAGGAACGAAGGCAGGCTAATATTTACAAGAAATATTCTAATTACAGCATGTGAAACCATCATCTTGACAACTTCTTTCTGTGGCTAAGCATTAAAATGTTTATTCAGATTGGACCAAGGTCTATTTCAAGTCAAATCCCCACAGTCAAACCTTCCTGCATCCTACAAGAGCATTCCCTCTGGCTGACTGACAGGGCAAAGCTGGCTGTAGCTGTCCAGGAGACAGAAAGATCCCCCTGCTCGTGCATCATCCCTTTGTTTCTGAAAAGTGATGCACTGTGACAGTCAGTGGTAGCTCAGTACCAAAGAAGCATTGCTCCTCTGCATGTGAATGTGTGCTCAGTGCTTCCAGGAAACTATGAGAAGGGCAGTTCCCCTTTTTCATGCTTTCAGACGTCCAGTAAAAATATATATGTTAAAATATACGCACCAACTGTCTCTAAGCATTGGATTTACCTGCATGTTCCCACCAGTCTTCAACAGCCAAAAAATATCTCCTGGAAGCTTTCTTCATTTCTAGTTTCTCTGTATCTTGATCTAGTGTCTGATGAGATATGAGAGCTGGATCTTTACGTTCTTTTTGGATTCCTTAACCATATGATTAGATGTCTCTCAGAAAAATTTTCTCACTGTGATCTTATGGTATGAATACTCTTAGGGTACTATGGCATGTGTCTTCCCAGACTACTCCAGGAAATATAAACAGTTGAAAAAACAGAAGTATAAGTACATTTTCCTGCACCTTCTATACATGTAAGGGCCCAATGGGTGTGTAAAAATATAGGGTTTGCGTGTATAAATATGATAAATGTGAACCCAAAAGATATTCTCCACAGAGAGATTTTGTGGCAACAAAAGAAGTGGCACATATCCATATATATGTACATCCCTATATTGTGTCTTCCTGCTCTGAAGTGTGAGGCTATTAACTTGGAAAATGGAAAAATAATAAGAAATGATCACACTTCCTCAAAAATGCTGAGTTTTTGAAAAGTAAATATGTAGCAAATTCTCTGTCTTCCACTTTTTCAGCCTTCAGGACCTGCTCTGGGATATGCTTTCAAGCTTAAAAAAAAAGCATTGTTGAGATTCCTACATAATCAAAACAGAGCTTGAAAAGACACCATTTGTCATGGGCCGCACACTGAAGCTGTGAGAGCTGGCAGCAGTGACAGTATTACAATTAAGAATAACACTTTTTCCAGATAGGATAAACACCATTTGTCACTTCATAAGCTTTAGAATTTGAAAATGGAACTACAACTATGTTCATTTCTCCACCAGATGTAGATGATGTTGCTTCACCTTGTTATAGTGCAATTATTAGTATACTCATTAAATGAAATTAAAAGCCTCCTCTCTTTCAGCTCTCCTCTCTTATTCCCCACTTTTGTCACTGCTTTCTTGAGCATTGATGTAGAAGGCATCGAAGTGCTTTACTACTGATAGGCTGTGTCACTTCAGGTTCAAAACATGCTGTAACAGAAAACAGAGATCCACAAAGGATGACAGAGAAGCGCGTGGGAATTCTTGAAGTTCTTAGTATCCATACTGGAAAAATCTAGTATTTGTTATGATAGTATGTTTCAGAATTGCAGATCTAGGGTCTGTAGGACAGAGGTAAATTTGCAGCTAAATTGGATGCCTGGGTATCTTTTTGTTATGACAGTTGCACCCTGGATAAAAATGTCAATAAAGCTTTTAGCTATTCATTCCATATGCCAGCAAATGGGAGAGAGAGGTGACTGTGTCCACGAGTGCAGCTGGGAATGCTTACTGGAGCACCATGGATCAGAGGAAACCTAGAAAGGATCTCAGCTGGTATTTCCAAATATTCACAATGCAATAATCTGGTGCATACTGCCCAGGAAAGCTGTGTGAGTTCTGGATGTAAAATTATTTTAAACACCTTTGAAAATCCTTCAGCCAAAAGGAGTATGCCACTAAATGAAATGTAACTGCAGGGTGCTGGACAGACCATTGTTCTCCTCAGCAACGATAAAAAGGGGGTTCTTAATGACCACACGTAAATAGGATGTTGCTGCTGAGATGGTGTAACAGGGTGTTCCCTCATGACACAGAGGAAAATCAGCCAAACAAAAGGCCAGAAGCACTCCCTGTAATTCTCGTCTTTCTGAACTCTGTCTCCTGCTCTTTTGTGCCCAGCTTCAAGCCACAAGTGAATCTCCAGGCTCCCCGAGCTGCGGGGCTTCTCATTTTGCCTCCCTAAGTGACTGTCAGACCTCCACTTGCTGGCATGCTCTGCTCCTGCCTGGGCTTTGTGCACTGACATGTCATAATCTTTCCAATTGATTTTCTTTTATTGGTCTTGATTTTGATTTTTTTGCCCCAGGCAGTTCCTTCCAAAGTGATTAGAGGCAGCCTGGATGAAGATGGCCAAGCCAGAAGCCTCTCTCCCCCTTGCAAAGGTAAAGAAAATGCACATTTCTTTGCACAGCCATCCTGAGAGGCACACAGGTCCCTTCTGCCCACCCTGCCCTCACACTGGCAAAGGGTGGTGTCCATATCTGGGAAGAGAAGCACCACTGGGCTGCTTCCCCTCTGCCCCTCACGGTGGACACTGTCCTTGCTGGGTCCTCAGCTGGTGCCTGTGTTAGCCTGCACCCAGTACTCGAGCGAGGAACAGCATGTGAGTACCAATTACCCAATCCACCTAAAGGAAGATTAACTTAAATGCAACTGCATGTAATTATGGTTCTTCAGAGAACAACATCCTGGAGCTACCACTAGGAACAAAGCAACAACTTAGTAGGGGACAGAAATGATGTACCAGATGAGATGAGAAATGGTTAGAAACTAAGAAGTGACATAACCCAAAAAGCTGAAGTAGATACTGAAATGTCTCAGCTGAATCCTGAGCATTGCAATAGTCTTTCACTACCT
>NW_008630243.1:14292-23573 GCF_000691845.1 Merops nubicus
GCCTTCACCAAGACACCAGCACACTGTGATGGGCCATGAATGAGACAAGTGCTGTGCTCAAGCCTCACCCTACAGTCCAAGGCCTGGTTCCCTCTCCCATGGGGAGCCTCAGCCTCTCTCCCACACAAGCTGTGTCCTGAGGCAAGGACTCCTGCTTTGTGCCCCATATTCCATCCAAGTTCTGGGGAGAATGGGGACCAGCCAGAGGGGTGAACCTTTCAGTCTCGTCTGTTCTCCAAATACCTTATTTATTAACTTAAAACATTCTTTATAATCTTAAAACAGCCTAGGAACTTGGCATCTCCACTGTCTTTCATCCTCTGACACTCATTTTGTCTGCCTGCAGTTTCCAACCTGGGAAGGATGGAAATTTCATGACAGTGCCCCTTCATTTAAGTACATGCCTGCCTTGGGGTTGAGTCATCCCTGGTGAGATGATAATTGCAAACCAAAGCCTTCCTGACCCAAGCTTATTTGCTTTAGGCCTTGTCACCTTCCAACTCTGCCTGGCCCCTCTGGGCTGTGAGAAGAACACTCCGATGCATAAGGGTGTTCACGATGCACAAGCTCAGAAGCAGCAGAAGAAGCATTTGACTTGCGTGTGTCAAATGTACTAGAAACAGATCAGTGTGTGACAGTGAGAGGCACAGGTGCCTTTTGTGCAGGAGAAAGAAAGGAGCATTGCAAGACTTCTGATGTCTCAGCAAGCAAGCAGCGACATCAACAAAGACAGGAAGAGATTTAGAAAAGTGTACTTTTAATAGCTGAATACAAAAGTGTCCAAAAGTGACAATTTTGATAGCTTCAGAGACAATTTGTTTTGTGTTGTGCCTGATTTGCCCATCATTTCACATGCTATGAAAACCTGAAAATAAGCCACAGTAAAAGGCTGCTTCGTTGGGTGCTAACATCGTGCCTAGGGTGAACTCGCTCCTTTCTGCAGTCAACGGAGGGAGGTATCCACCTCAAGATGGGGATCGTTTGGGCCGTATGAAACTAGGCACTTCTGAGTAAGGGAAGAAACAAAGATTTGGGAACAATCCTTCCCTTTTACCTTCTGCTAGCTTTGCTAGGACCCTGGTCCAGGGGGAGGCCTCAGCTGTTCAACCAAGGTGGAGCAAAGCAGAAATGGAAAACAAGGACTGTGACTAATTAAGATGTTATCTTCTGAGCACACTCAGATGAAAGTTCATGGGAAGAGAATACAAAAATCCTAAGTATCTGTAAAGTGGCTCCTTTCACCAATCCTAAAGCACAGTGGCCACACAATAACTCACAGATGTGTATATTGGATCCTCATCTAGCATTAGCTCCTGCATTATTTACATCCTTATTCCTGGCAGTGGAGTTGGGCAGAAATGACAGTAATCTCTATTACACCTGATGAGACAAGCGTTTTGCAGAGCTCACCCTTGTTGCTGAGCATAGCCCAGAAAGGCATGGGAGGAGGAGGTGGGAAGCAACTGGGCTTGGAGAAACTGGAATCCTTCAGAAATTAGGAAAAAAAGGAAAAGGAGATATGGTTTGGAGTGTGAACAGGCACTCAGTGGATGGCAGAAAGACAGACAATTTGCTCTCTTTGCCCCTACGCAGTGCTGCAGCAAAGATCGGGTGAGAAGACGGGAGAGGCACTGGTGGAAGGTCCAGCAGGATAAGCAACACATGAAGCAATTGCATGCTTTTGGAGAGTGAGATGAAGTCTTTATTAGTAGTGTCCTTCGACTGACACTTCATGGCCTATGATAAAGGTAAGGGGTCAAGGAGGTTTCTTGGCCACTGGCCCAGGCAGGGAGACGCTCCTTGGCTCCAAGACTTCTAATAGGCACAGGGGGCCCTGACATGCCCCTAAAAGAGGTGTTGAGGCACACCACACCCTGTGGTGCTCAGGTAGCCTCCTACCATCAGGAGTCCTGGGAGTGCTGTCACATAACCTGGTTGTAGAGGTGGCCTTGTGGTGGCTTTTGCATGAATGACTGCCCACGGGGAAATGGATGAACACCACCAATTACACTCCTGTGGAACACTCAGCAGCTGGTGGCAGCTGAAAAATTGACCTTCTTTCCAGTGAGGTCAAGAACAAAACTGTGAAGCTTTTTCTGTGCCTGAAAACCATTTTGGCTCCTGCAGTGCTGTCCTGTGGGCAGCCTGAAACAGATTATTTCTGTTGTCTTTAAACCACTTCTCCAACATCCTTGCTGGACAGTAGGGACAACCTTCACAGACAGGTTGCCAGGCAGAATGGTTTGGCTCTGCTAGTGCCTCATGGTTATCGCCAAAAGGATATTCCAGGACCACACCCAGCTGCAGGCATAAACAGACAGGAAGCTAGTACACAATGTCCCACACACCATCTGCTCCAAAAACTGGAATCAAATCCGAAGCAATGGCCCTTCAGTCAGCAACATGACTAAACCCAGGTCAGCTAAAGCCAAATTCTCTGTTTAAATAAGTAGACCTCCAAGTATTACTTCTCTGACACATGGTAGCACCATACTGGATCATTCTACACAAGATGAAACTAACTTTTCCCCTGCCCTGAATGCTAAGTCAGAAGGAACTTTTCAACGAATCATGGATCAGTCTGTACAATTGTGTTTGATCCATGTGGGTCATGAAACAGGAGTGCCACGTTGCAAAAGCTCCATGTGCTGGCCTGGCTGCAGAGAAGCAACATGAGGAAGGAATCAGCAGCGCAAGGCTCACATCAGGTCAAGTTCCTGTATACATGGATGGTTTAGACTTGAGTATGCTACCAGCTGCAGCCGTCCAAAGCAGCCAAGACTCAAGGACAAGCAAAAACCTCTGTGGATGAGGGTCACAGGAAGAAAAAAGTTCCAGAGCTGTACAAAAGCATCCTGCCCATTTGGAGGACCTCTGAGCAGCGGCCCCCAGGGGAGGCATAGCTGGCAGTGCACATAATTGCCAAGAGTTTTAAAGAGAAAACCCACAGCACAGCGTGACTCTTGGTGTTGTCCAGATCAAAGCAGCTTTGTGGTTTAGAAAATGTGTCATCAGAGAGAGGGAGAAAAAATTAATGGGAGCCTCTTCCAGGTCAGCCTAGCAGTAGGTAAGGGACAATGTGCTCGATACAGACACTCTGTGTGGGACTTGTATAACCCTCACTGACAGCCTGGCAAATTGCCAGTGAGCTTGAGAAAAGAGGGTACTGTGTGCCCTAGACCAAAACCAAGCTCATGGGCATGGGCTAGGTTTGTAGGCTACACCACGTCGCAGCTAGTTCAGCTGCATTTCACCTTCCATGGCACCTGGACAATTTTGCCTGGTCATACTTCTCGTAATCCTCACTAGTGCCTTATGGTGATACGGGAATATGTAAGGAGACATAGCTTTAACTTTGCAGGAGCTTCCTTTGCACGGTAGCCTTGCACAGGATGGCTATAGGAAGACTCTTTAAATTCCAGCCCTCCTTCTCCTAGCTTTTCTGTGCAGTGGTGAGGTACAGATGCACCTCAGCATTTGCTGGTTGAGACAATCCCACACTTTATCTGACTCAGCTGACGTGTCCTGTTTCAGCATGTGACTGCTGTAAGTGGAAGGACAAGCCTGCTACAGGGGAATAGGTTTGTTAGCACATTCCATCCATCCAATTGTTCACAGATGCTTAACAAGACCAAGAAAGGCAGCCATGAGGCCAGGCGGCCCAGGCCTCATCCATAATTGCTTCCTGTGCAGCAAGCTGCAATCGTATAAGAGCTACAGGCATTAAGACTATTGCCCAACCAGGAACACAAACAGGAATAGAGACCTCCCTGGCACGGTTTTAGTTCTAACAAGCTCAGGTTCCACGTGTGCTATGAGAAATCACAATTCATGGGCTAAAACCTGAAGACCTTGCTCAGTACTCTGGGATTGAAAAGCAGTTGTGGCAGCCATGCACGAAGCCTTACCAGGCTAAATGCTTTGAGACTAGGTGTTGTGCTTCCCTCAGCAGGCATTTAGCACCACAAAAGCCTGCCTTGCTTTAAAAAGCACAGGGGAGAGAGAGGGATTCTCTGCCCTGAAGAATTCACAGTCTGAGAGGACTCATGATGAGGATGGGGAGTCTTTTAGTCCTGTTGTGGATTAGTCTCCACTAATCTTTAGGTCTTTTGGATTTTGCCGTTTTTTTCAAACAAACAAGCAAACCAACAGTTCCAGTTTTGTTGTGAATCCCTTCAGAAACCTAAGGAACCAGACCACTCTTGTACATTTGCTGGTGAGACTTGACAGGAAAAATGGCAAGGCAGCTTCAGAGAAGTTCATGCTCTAGGGTTCATAAAGTGATGGCAGGTGCTGGCTGGGGCTACATTTGTCAACCCTACCAGCAGGATGGAGAGAGAGCTGGCAAAGAACAGACAAGTGATTCCTTGAGATAAAACAGACAATTAAGTACTATATGGTGTAGTAGTGAAGGTTCTGGCAGTGCCAAAAAAACCCAGTAAAAGCAAGGGGTCCTGGCATCTGGCACAGGCACTTAGCCTAGTAATAGGCTCCCCCATAATTTCTTACAGACCATGACAGGAGATCATAAAGAAAGATGTCTTTTCTATTCAGTATTTATCATTAAGGCTGCAGCTTGTTCAAGGACTCCCTGTCCTCCTGTCCCCCGCCAGACTGAGGTCAAATGAGAACACAAATCTCACTGATAACGTTGTCAAAACATGCCAAGTGAATGTCAGATTTGATTAATAAGGAAGATAATAGTGATGTGATAGATCATGGGGAGGAGACTGCTAAACTAGTTGTAAAAATGGAGATTACATTAAAGGAGGCAGCAGAGCCAAGTCAGGATAAAGAGGTTTACGCTGCAGAGCAAAAGTCAAATCCAGGTGCTGGTGCAGGGAACTTTACTATGAGCACACCAGTCACTACGGCAGGACTTGGAACGTCAGCAGGGAAGTCACCTGCTTATGACATCCAGATGGTTTCGGGATAACTTCCAGAGGCACCCATGATTTAATTGCATTAATCTGTTGCATTGCATTCCCTGGTACAGTGATTTTTCAGCCTGGACATCTACCTAGCTGAACTACATCTGAGTGGTGGTGGGGTGTGTCCTCAAAGAGTTTAGTTCCTTAACTCTGTGGTTGTGCAGCAGACCAGAGATACAGCAGGGAGAGGAGATCCCCACACATACACCACTTGCAGGATTACAAGACAACCATAAGGGCCACAGCTTCCCCATTCCTTATTAGCATCAGCTGCTGTGGGATACACACTGAGGGTCACCCAGGAGCAGGCATACGGCTACTGTCACCAGATTACGGTTGTTTCCAAACCCACACGTTTGCACAAGAACAGGCTGGAGGCTGAGGTGGAGGAGGAAGGGAAAGGCTGCGCACAGAGTACTCCACTGCTCTATCAGAGAGCAGGTGAAAGGCAGGACAGGTATTACAGTGCCCCTTCAGCCATCCCAAAGCACCTTTCAGCAGAACTGAGAGGTGATGTAGTAGGGGTGAGGAGCACATTGCCTGTACCTCAGAAGAAAGCAAGGCACAGGGAAGAGCTCTTGCTTTCCTGGCTCATGATTTCTTGCTTAAGCTGTGTCTGCGGCAGTGGCCCCACACGGTGCCTTGGGCACGGAGCAGGCCGCCTCGCCCCGGCCGGTCTCATTGGTTGCCTTAGATTCCAGCCCGTTATTGTGAAAGACTCGGAGAGGGACACCTTGGCAGTCCAGCCTGGCACACCCTTGGGCCCATTGGGTCCTGTGGCAGTCCACAGGTACGCCCTGGGCACTCTCTCAGCATGCTCTCCCTCTGCCTTCCCAGCCACGCCGACATCCTCCTCTTCCTCAGCACGCCTGTGCCCCAAGACCTGTGGGTCTCCACTGAGCCAGTGCCACCACCTTAGCTGAGCTGAGGAATAAGCTGCTGAGAAAGCAAGTGCTCTGCACCCATCAGAGGGAGTTTCTATGCAAACTGGCAGTACAGCAAGTTGCACTGACACACAACCCTGGCATAAATGCATGCAGCTGTAACCTACACGATATGAAACTCCAGACAAGCATAAGTTGATGGTAGGAGCTGGGGTCATGGCAAGGGAGCTGGTTTCTGGCCACCAACAGCAGGGATTTGGGTTAATTTTTTATGGTGATAAAATTTCCATTTTAACATAAATCTTTCTTTCATCTTTCTGCCTTCCTACTCTAAACCAAACATGCTTTTACCTACTGGAGACTTACTGCCAGTGATTCAGACAAAAAGAAAAACAAACCACAATTTTTCTTACACTGTCACAAAGCCTCATTCTGTGGCAACTGCATGTGTGGAATTTTCCAGGTGGTTGTGATAAGCAGCCCATGTGTACAGAAGAATAAACAGTACAGCTTTTAGATGCTATTCAAATTGCCCTGGATTATTTCCGCAACACCTGTACAGGCCCTTAAGCAAGGCCTCTGGCTGCCTCCAAGTGCAGCGGGGCATTCAGTGCTAGCAGGACAACCGAATGCTGAGCAGAGAATTTAGAAAGCGTCAGCAAACAATACAAGAGTCGTTGGGATATTTACAAGTATCTCGAGCAGCTGTAGCCTGCTAAAGTACATAAAAGGGAATAGCAATTAATTCACAGTGGTCCATGCCACTGATCTAACACACACAAACTGGAGAAGCAAGTGCCTAAATGTCATGCTCCTGGCCTGTTCCTGAATCCCAGGTGACAGATTTCCAGTTCCTTTCCAGACATGTTAGATAAAAAAATGTGCAATGATTTACTGCAGTGGCTGTGGAGTCAGTTAACTCCAATATAAAGGGTTATTTTCTCTTACACGTAGACAAATGAAATTAAGTGCCCTGCCTCTGTGTAAGTACAGAAAAAAGTCCAGTTCCAAGTGAGCTGCTTCCCTCCTGTTGTTTTCTTTAATATATTTTAATGTTCGTGTTTGGCTTAATTGTTTCTAATTGCTGATGTGTTACATAAATCACTCTTACTTGAAATCAGAATGTTACAGATTCCTCGGTCCAATCCCACTCTTCTTAAAGCCAACAGGAATTTTGCTAGTCAGTATGAGAACTAGCTCCAGTGCAGACTCTGATCAGGAGATCTAGTGTATATTCATCAGAAAGGCGAAGACATGTATATGGGAAAGCTGTGCACCTTCTTCCACACCTCTGCTTTAGCAAAAGACGCAGAACGGGCATATGTAGAGGTCAGTCCTGCTCCTGTGCTTGTCAGGAATGCTGTGTTTGCTGTATGCGCCCAGATGAGGTATCAGACAGAAATATAGACTCCTGAGCTTGAGGAAAAGGGCTAGAAGGGGCTCCTGGGATCATCAAGCTGAGCCTGACAAGAACTTCATCTTAATTCCCAGTATGAATTTTCAGACAGGACAAGAGGGGATATACTCACCTTCCCCTTGCACAACCCATCACATAGTGACCAGGCTGCTCAGCCTGTCTGGGTGCACAGGAGCTGAACTCTCATGTTGTATTCACTTGTCGCCCAACCCTGGTGACCTTCTTCAGTGGGTGCTACACCTCAGGTAGTCCTTAAAGTCCTCAAAGACTGGACCTGAGGCAGCGCACAGCAGCTTGGGGACCACTCTGTGCGTGGGCAAAATTCAAAGGTCACAAGAAATGCAGCAGCCCTTGCAGTCACACACTAAGGTTGGCTGTGCCAGCTGAGTTTGGAACAGCTCACAGAGAGCCGACAGCAGAGCTAAAGAGCCTGTGAAAAAAAAATCAGCCCAAAAGCTTGAAAGGAGACAAATTTCTTACAAATCATACTTATCCTTCAGTGCTATCAGTGGTCAAGAAACCCACCTCTTCTTTTAGGAAAATTCATCCGACTTGCTCCTTCTCTTGAGAAATATTTCTGAGCCCAAAGTGAGTGCAAACAGACCTGAGCATGTCAGAGTCTGCGAAAAGCTGGAAAATCTTTATGGGAAATGGCAGCCTCACGGAAAGACATCCAAGATTGACTTTGAAACTTAATGACAGTAAATCCAATCTGAACACCAGTGTCAAGTGTGATAACTTTCATGAAATATCCAGAGAGCTCACCCATGCCACAGCTTACAGTGCCACTGCTACCTTCCAAAGGGCCAGTGGCTCAAATTCTTCCTCCCTCGCTGCCAAAACCTCTGCTACTGCTCTCAGGATGCAGCCCAGCATTTTCGCTTTAGCATTCTATTGTGCAACAACACTGTAATATTTAAGACTAGCATGAAATTAAATGTGGTCTCAAACTAGGTCTCCCCAGGAGTGCTGCACAAGGTGCATTATTCATTTTCATATTTAATTCATCCCAAAACTCCATTTGTGGATCCTGTGACATGTGCTGACCCGAAGCAGCAGAGAATCAAGGTTTCCAACCACAGGACATATGGAGACCCACACCACAGGATGAAGAGAGATGAGAGAGGGCATTTGGAGATGCCCTCATTTGCTACTTGGGTGTCTTGAACATGACTACAGAGGTACATGCCTGGGTTCCCATGGCTAATTGGCTTCATCCTGTGATGTGGGAATATAGGTCTTGGTGTTCTCTGGGCTCATTTTTCAAAAGGCCTGAGCACCCAACTGAAGTCTTCAGGAGCTGAGCTTTGAAATTTTATTTGGTGATGGTCTCCGAAAATTTAGTTATCTCTCAAACTGTATCCCACAAGTTTTTATTTTTTTCACTTTAATCTATCTGTAGTTTCACCAAATAAAATCTACCTTACCTCAACCTAGTTCAGTTTGCCATCAGTAATGGACATCACTCCCACCAAAGAGAGGATGTTATGAACAGAAACTCACGAGGCACTCCAAAGCGATAGAGATGAACACCAATGATTTCTCATCGATGATGAGAAATGAGGGAACAACAATTTCTTCTCAGTAGCAGGGTTTGAACAGCATGCAGTAACTAGGCTGTAAATTCACATGAGGAACAGTCAGGGGAAAACTAATCTTTCCTCGTTGCTCAATAAGTTATTACTGCACATTTCATACATTGAATGAGGCAATGAAAAAGGGAAAAGCAGAACATATGATCAGATAATTAGTATTATGCAAAGGACACTGGATTAAATTGGCACAAAAAGACCCTAATCCTCGTCTTTCCTATCTTTGGCTGCTTGACTTTGTAGTCCTAGTGTTCTTTGAACACAGATTTTCAGTTATAAATTAATATTTTTTTTACTGGAATACTGTAATTTCCTCCTTAAGACAAGATGCACCAGTACAGGCACAACATCTGATCCAGCAAGTTCACAATCTAAGGAGACTAGTAAGTAGGAAGAGGATGAAGGAGAAATATAATACTCTTAAAGGGATATGGCTCTGTGTGTGTGTATATATATA
>NW_008630244.1:0-13106 GCF_000691845.1 Merops nubicus
CCGCGCGGAGACGTGCAGCGAGAGGTGATTGCTCGCCTCCCCCCGACGGTCACACGCCGCCAGGAGGGTGCCGAGGTTTAAAACACGTAAACTAAGACGTGAAGGTGGGCTTGGCTTCCATGTCAGTGGTTTTTTTTTGCCGCGGCTGGTGGCGGGGGGGGGGGGGGGCGCCCGCGCCCTGGCCTTCTCGAGCTCACGGCTTCACAAATCCAGTTGCTAAGAAAATATGTGCATTAATAAGAAAAGGAATGACCTTTGCAGCGCTGTCATTTCTGTACCTGCCTTCCTCTGAGGTTTGCTGTGGTGCCTTTCTAATAATAACTTAGCACATACTTTGTGTCTGAGTTAATTTCTCTGAAATCACAAGTATCTTCTAACTTCTTCATCATTAGATATTTTTTTAAATTATTATTTCCTTACTCATCTCAAGCTTTCTGACAGACACGTCTTGCAAGTACTGCATGCAGATGAAATTGTATAGCAAAATGCACAATATATGGTGCATACATGTCCCATGCTTCACGAAATTTGAGTAACTCAGATCCACTTGATCCACAACCATTCATAGATTTTTTTTTTTTTTTAAGATGATTTCAGAGCATAGAAAGGGTCGATGACTCCCTAAGTGTCAGGGAGCTGGGAGGACTCCCCAGGCCAGCAGAACAAGGCCCCATCATCTAGGGCTGGTCCCACCACCCCCATCCCAGGAAGCAGGGCAGGTGGGGCAGGGTGAGAGTGGGTGGCAACCCAGAGTCCAGATCATTGACATGTTTGTGATGATCAGGAAGGTCTGAAGTCAACTCACGGGTCAGGATCTGGATCAACAGGGCCCATAAGCAAGCACAGTCAGGCTTGTAGCTGAGACAGAAACCAGCCCTCCTCTCCACTGCTGGGGCAGAGACTGGCAGCCCTGGACTGAGCTGAGGTGGAGTCCCAGGGCAGAGGCTGTGGGTGGGGGCACCAGGTGAGGCCCATCAGGACCATGGTGGTGGACAAGTCCACAGGTGAAATTACTATAACTTATTCTGTAACTGTCCACATAGATAGGGAGAGTTGTTTGCCTTATCAGGAAACCCTTCGTGGTGTGTGGATGACTTGGGACAGAGGACAAGCCCACAGGGGATGTGAGTGTAAATCAGCATGTTTCCCACAGGGCTTTTGGCTGGTGGGGCTGGGCAGAAGGATTACTGCCAGGTTAGTCTCTGCTGAAGGAGAGTTGAAGCTATCAACTTGAACTTGGGCTGTGCTGGTGACAGCCACCTTTGTCCTGGTGTTTCTAGTTCCCACTCCAGGTCCCCACATTGTTAGTGACTTGCTAGGGACAGCATCCAGTTTTGGTACAGCTGCCTACCCTAGTGTTATCTCAGAACCTTAGAAAACTCCGAATGCTTTCTTCTCAGGAGAGCCCTGCCTGGATCTGGCACACCCCTGCACCAGGAGGCCTCAGCAGGGCCACTGTGCTGACCCCTACCTTCACCTCTTTACAGCTGGCCTCTCCGCAGGCAGCTCTTGCAGGGTCTCAGGGAGGTATAGATGGTGGGCTACCCCTTACTGAGCCAGGGTTTCAGCCAGAGCCCCACCTGGCCCTTCAAATGCTGCCAGCTGCCATGCACCAGCACGACTAGGATGAGATGGAAAAGGGTTCTTCTAGTGTGGTCCAAGCACAAACCAGCAACCCCGTTTGGGAACCTGGGAAAGGTGGGAAATACTGTCAAGGCTCCTGCTGGCAACGTGGGTGCGAAGGGATGGAGGGGAGCGCACTGTGCACGCTGCCTGCCCCTCTGGCTGTCCTGCCCTGCAGCAGCAGCCTCCTGCCACGCTGCTCCCCAAAATGCACATTTCCCTGCAGCTACACATATCCCCGGTGGGTGATGGGGCCCCAGGGCAGAAGCACCACATCCCAGCCTGCTCAGCCTACCTGTGCTTCTGGTGAGCACTCAGTCACAGCACGAAGAGCTGGGAAGAACATCTGTCCCCACCAGCTCCCACTCCTCCCTCTTTGCTGAATTCACTTCAACTCACATGCAGAGAAGGAGGCTGGTGTACTGCAGGAAAAAATTGCTGCTCTTGAGTTTCTTCCTAGATGAGCTAGGAAGAAGTGTAACTTGTCCTTCTCTGTTTGGCTGAGCTTCCATGTGTGCTGCAAATTTTCCTTGCAGCTCTCTTTCTCAGTTCCTGCAGCCCCACATGCTTGCGACAGGCCCTTCAAGTCCTACAACCTGTTCTTGAAGGGAAACTTCAGACCAACCTCGCAAATCCTCAACAGTTCATCAGCAAAGCCCTGCAAGTATGACACTAAAGCTCAACAAGGACCTCAGCAACCTTCCTTACTTCTTTCAATATATTTTTTCTGCTTTGTCTTCTTTCCAGTTTTGTCTACACAAACCCAGGAATTAGTCATGTGCCCATACCCTGCCCCCAGCTGCATTTTTCATAAGCTGTGTGAATTTTGACTGATGAAAATTTGAATTCTTTCTGGCTCATGTTGAGGGTATAGAACAACAGTCACCAGGCACTGTCTGTTGGTCTGAGAACCCTGTTCTCATGAGGAGTCATACGACAGTTCAAATGATTTGAAATATTGAAAACATCTTTTAATTGTAGAATTCTATACAAACTTGGGTAGATACAGAAGTGGTCACGACAAAAATGTGTTCTTATTGCCTGAAATTTTTCACAGAAATAGAAACATTGATGGCAAGCTTACTGACATCCAACATGATGAGTTATCTTTAAACTTGCAAAATGAGTAGACACAACAACACTCCTAAGTAGTTTGTATGTGTTTGACTGTCCTTGAAGCCCTACTACTTATATACCAACCTCAAAATACAAAGAACCAAGATAAAAACTTTTAATGCACATCACGTAATAATGTAAAATTAAGCACAAAAAAAGGCAAAGTATAATCCTGAAAATACACTATTTATTTATTTATTTTTTACCTAGGGCACTGACTTATTCCAAGAATGATTTCCTGTATAGCTGTGTTCTAAGTGAGACACACGTTTTGTTTTCTGCACAGGACATCAATATCTGATGGAGATACAAGAACGAATGGCAACAAAAAAAAGGGAAAGAAATGTAATCACAAGTCGAACTCAAACTCCATGCCAGTGTTCTTGCAGCCCTAAGCAAAGCTATACATTAAAATATGCTACAACCATTTTCTCAAAAAGTCCTTGGCACTTTTCCTCTGATAATCTTACTTGCAGTTTTCTTACAAAATGGAGCAAATTACATTTCTGCACCTATACCATAAGGCAAAACTATAAATGCAACTACAAGGACAAATTACCAAAAAAACCCCACGCCAAAGATAAGAACCACCCTCGGGCCACCACCCTAGAACTCCAAACGCTTGGTGAAATAATATCATCCTTCCTCTTCATCACTGTCTTTCATAGTAATGCCCTGCAGTCCTCCTGCATCCGTGACTGAGACTGTGGCCTCCTCTACGGTCAGACGGCTGTGGACGGTGTCGTAGGTTTTGCTGTTCAGCGTTCCCTCCAGGACACCTTGCAACCTGAAGTCTCGGTAGGTTTTCTGCAGCAAAATTAAAATATCCTAAATTGGACTCGAGCAAGTCTGAGCAGTCTTCCACCACACGCTGGCCATGTTTAGCATGCCAGTGGAACAGCTTTGTTCCTCCTGCTGTTAGGGACTTATCAACTACAGTCTGCTAAAGATTTTGCAGTCTTAGTTTCTGGGCTGCATGAGCTTTCTATAATCTCTAGAGAGTCTACAAGCCACACTTTGATGGTCATTCCTTTAAGAGATTGTCTTTTCTGCTACATTTCTGTACCTCTGCAGATTTCTCAGTAACTTACATCTGTACCAACAAAGAATTTTTCTAACTGCATACTGAAATGTGAATTTGGCTACAGGTAATCCTGTCATTTTACAGAAAAGATAAGTGTCTGACTCTGTCCCCATAATACAAATTTATTTGCATTCATCTTTACATTTACATGCCAAATGTGGAAAATTAAAATTAATTTTAGATTATCATCTATAGTCTGTAATGTGAACACTTTTTTCTCAGCTTATTACTTCAGTCAAATAATTTACATTCTAAGTCATCAACAATTTGACTCAATTTTTTTTTTCCAACTTGAGAAAGTTTTGTTTCCTATGAACCAGCAAATATAGTATTTATTTATTTTACTTTCTATCAAAGAAGAATTCTGGTTGGAATTGTTTTATTCATTGATGTAATGTTCAAGTGAACATATAGCAAATCATCTACACTGTCTTCCTTACTTTTAGTTGTAACATGTTTGAAATAATCTTTCTTGAAGTGAGCCTAAAAAGCTTAATCAGGACAAGTTGGTCTATCTAGTTTGTTATTTTGTGTACACTGTTACTGCAAGTTCCCAGTGTTTATAGAAGAGACCATGTGAAAAAGAAAACAGAAGATAATTAAGGATTATCAGGCCCATTCCTTTGCTGGAGGAGACTGCACAACCCTTCGAGACAGAAAAGAGAAAAGAGCTGATGTTGCTTCACTCAATAGTTCAGAGAACTGCAAAAGACACCTCTCAAAATGGGTAACATTCAGCTGGGAGAATTTCTTCCTGCCACTGTCTATGACGATTATTTAAACCTTGTCTGAATCACTGCAACCAAGATTTGACTTTTGTAGGTCAACTTCAGAGTCGATGGATGTAGCTTATGTTTTGCTCACACACTCCTCCAAGTACCCTACCTGGTCTTTCTCAAGTGTCACCATTGCGTTCCCTTTTTATAACACTGTGCCTTCAATTTCCTTTTATGCTGTTAACAGGTCCTACAGCAATTTCTTTCAGTTTTACATTGTATTCCTCCCATTCTCAGACCAGCACTTTGGGGTTCAGCCATTGCTCTTCTCTTGACATACTTTTGCAGGATAATAATGTTCACTTTCAAGCTTAATTTTTCATTTCTCCCTAACTTTCCTCTTGGTCCTTGACCCTTCTTCAGTCACCTCCCTCTGCATGTGTCTCAGACATCTAATAATACCATTATGCTGTCGTCCCTCATTCTTGGCTTTAATGGGAACAAGCAGTGCTTTTCTCTTCTGATCATTCTTAATAATGCCACTACTTTTGCTGCATCCAAACACAAAAGAATAATCTGTTGCTTAGTCATTCCATGTCCCTTAAAAATGACTGACTATTTATTTTTTGGAGTATTTTCAAGAGATGGCAAGGGCAACACAAACTCTCATTTTTTTTTCTAAAAACAAACAGAAAAGTGCCTCCATTCACTCTAGAATTTGGAGGAATTGTGCCTCCCCATGTGTCCTTCCCCAGCTGGTCTGCAGCAGTGAAAGCTTTTTACGATCCTTTACTTGAATCACTGCTTATTTCCTCTCAGCCTCCTGCGTGCTGAGTTCCTGTTTCACCAGCTTTGTCTTCACGCACCAGAACACAAGTGCACAAGATTTTCTACCTTTCAGTACATTGACCAGAACCTCTATGACTGACATCCTCTTCTTCAATATTCCGTATCCACGGAAGGTGCCACGGGATGACACACTTGGGATCTATGTGCAAAGCAAACCAGGTGTATGGGCACAGAAGTAACCAGTTTGTTCCCATCATTACTGGGAGCCTACTTCTTTTGAAGAAGGCTCAAAAAGGCTCAGTGTGCCAGGCTGCCCAGGGACGCCTGGTTGACCGTGCTGCTCATTCACCTGAATTTCTGTTTTGCTAAGAGCCTCCTCCTTTACCTCTGGATGGTATTTAGCTGGTATGATTTAGTTGGCCCATTCTTGGATCTCACTGGATACAATTTTTAGATCCTGTAACATTTTTTTTTTTTCTCCCAGAGGATGATTACCTTCACTTGAGAAGAGCTTTCACAAGAGCCATTCATTTCAATCACAAATGGCAAACTAACTGCTTTTGCCATTTTTGGCACATAATATAATGAAGAGGCAAATCCTATTCCCAGAGAAATCAGTTAGGGTCAGAAATTGCAAAGCTAAGCTGGGGTGGTTCAGGGAGCCACGATGCCATCATTATTATGACTTTTTTCTTGCATGTCTCCCTCTCTCTCTCTCTCTCTCTCTCTCTCTCTTTTTTTTTTTTTTTTTTTTTTTTTTTTTTTAATTTTAGCTAGTGAATCCTGAAAGTTGCAGATCTGATTTTGGTATCCACCACTCAAAATATTTATGACTTTACAGTCCTGCATGAACTTTATGACAAAACATTTTGAAGAAATCAGGGTCACCATTGACAACAGGTGCTTCTGGTTCTTACTCCGCATTTTTACAGACACAAGAATTATCAGGGTTAAACAAGACAGAGTTAGAAGGAAAAAAAATCTGAAATGGCTTTCTGTCTCTTGCCTATGGGTATTAAGTAAGATCTGAAAGGGATTTAGGAGGAAACTTTCTTTTATGGTAGGTTAACCCATAATTGCCTGTTGCAAGGTATTTTACACATTGCTCGGAAGCATTTGACATTAGCCAGTGTAAATGACTGCGGACTGGACTGGAGGGATTGGTATTTCTATTGATACTTCTCCTGGAGTATGAAAGATTAGAAAATGTTATCTAATATATTGAATATGGTTTTCCAATTGAACCTTTTAATCAAGTAATCAAATGCACATAAAAAAGAAAATATTTCCTTTTTAGGAGAGTGGGAAAAATGGAGAAAGAATGCTAGTTTATTAGATAAAACAACAACAAAAAATCAGTCATATCACAAACAATAATTTATTAGGAATACCATACAGCATTGCTGTACAGCTAGCAGTAGTCTGTTGAAATTCCTTGAAACACTCTTAACTGGCACTGAGTCCAGAATGGATGACAAGTACTAGTGCACACGTAATTAACATCAGAGGTTTTAATACACTGTTTTTCTTCTGAAATTTGCTTCAACTGTGGAAAAAACCACACACCCCAATCTAAAACTACATAATTTTGCAACTTTATTCCATATTTTTTAAGTTTTAGTGTGATCCATACTTATCTATGTTAATACTTTACTATGCAGTATAACACAGACACATTTTATTTACCTTCACTATCTTGATGAGAGTCTTCAGCTGGTAGATGTGAAGCTGAAGGTCTAATCTATCAGCCAGCCACATGCATATGACTTTCATGGAGCTGCTATACCATTGCTGAAAGAAGGATTAAAAAAACAAAACAACCCACCAAACAACCCTGCAGTATTCATTTAACAGATTTGGTAATGAGAGGTAATGAAACACTTTGAAATGATCACAGATCAGCACTTGAAGTCAACAGTGATATAATTTCCTGTTAAGAGAACTGCATGTCAGTAGGAAATCAAATAACTTGACCTAGACTGTTCTTCACATGAATTAGCAACTGCCATTTTATCTTTCAGTTACAACATTTTCAAGCAAAACAGCGTTACGCACTTCGCTATCTGTCAGTAAGAATGCATATTAAATACACAATTACATGAGAGAATTGACAGCTAAAACAGCAAGGGAATAAAACAGATAGGAGGGTATCCTGAGAGAGCATTTGGAATACCTAGATTTTCCAATCCAAACAGGAGACAGCATCAAACATAGAATATGAAATAAATCTGTCATGCCTTTTTTTTTTTTTTTTAGGTTTAAATCACTTAAGTAAAAAAAATCAGAGATCTGTATTTATGTATCAAAAGACCAGTCCCCCCTCACAAAATAACCCTGTTAAGGTTTTGTTTTACATTAATTACTCATTATAATTCCAGCCTACTTTTCCTTTTTATGTCTTAGGCATGGATATGTTTTCACTCAAACCTTCACAAAAGGATGGGGTAAGAATAAGCTCTCTGCTGTTGGTGTCTATTCCACTGTAAAAAAAATGCTCATATCCAAATAGCTACTATAATAGTTCTTTCACATTAACTGGATTAAAAGAGATTTTACTAAACATAGTTGTAGCAGTTTTCTTCCCTCTCCTGTAAAATACAGAGAGGGATTTTTTTTTTTTTTTTCATTTGAGCAGTGAGAGATTAAAAGAGTTTGAGTTGCAGCTCTGTTTCTAGTCTCCTTCCCTACAGGGAAGAGGCTCAAATTATTTTCTAATGTAATTTCCTGTACCTTTATAAAATACACAGATATGCAAAGAGAGGACACACTGTGCGTATTTTAAAATGAAGCAAGGTATACATCATAAAGTCATTCAAAGGAAGGTTTCAATATAGCTCATTAGCCACCTCTACATTAACAAATAAAATATGTATTGAAAAAATAAAGACAAATTACTGGTTACTGCATGTAACAAAAGACAGAAACAGAATTCTTTCATCAAAATGTAAGATCTCTGGAGAAAGCTTTAAAGGCACAGTAAATATACACAAATACTTCTCCTTACAGGAAACATTCTAATCTCATCAGAACTATCAGATTTAAGATAAGGTTGAAATAAGATTTTCATATAATAATGGCTTTCATTTGTTTTGTTTAATGTGATAAAATGTATTGTCATAAATCATTAGAAATAAATGATTTAAAAATTTTTTAGAGTTTCTCCTATTATTTTACTATTTTACAGAAGTGAACAAACACCCACCACGAAATGCAGATAGCTGCACATTTCATAAAAGTAGTTTGAATCATTCAATAAAATGTGGGACTGAGCTGATATCCATAGAATGCTGGGTTTTTATCACCGAATGACATTCTTGTACTATTTATATTATTTCATCCTAAACATGTATGCTGGTTTTGACTTCCTTTGTAAGTATCTGTAAAATATTTTTTATGTGACAGAGCTGTTAATAAGTGGCAGCTGTAAACTGTCTGACAGGTGTTGTATGTATACAGGCATCTAGAAAGCAACATACAGTTGAGCTTATTCACTCGGGGAACTCTGCTGATCTAATAAACATAAAAATTCATATGCCCAGAAGCATTCTGCCTAGAATATCTACTATTATGTGCAATAAGATGAGCCAAATTATTATATTATAACTCAGACTCTATAGCTGTTAATATTTAACATAACCATGGTGGAGAGAATGATTTTAGTAGCAGAGTTTTCTCAAAACTGCTGTTCTTCAAGAAAAAAAAAATCCAGTAACACGTCCACAATATATTTGGTTTGTATCAAGTAAAAAGCAGAAGGGGCTCAAACTTGCTCACACAAACAAATGACAGACAGGATCAAAAATTCTGTAATTGGTTTCCCCATGCAGTACCACTGAATGGTGCCAGATTGCTGAGAATAGACCTAGTCCCAGTTTTCTGGGAAGATGTGTTTTAAAGCCCAGCAAGATAAGTTAATTAAGATGGATTCACTAAAAATTACTCTCCTGTGATATGGTTATATGGACTGAAAACAAACCGAAGAAATTGGAGGGAGTTAATTTTGCTGCTCAGACTTGTGAATAAAAACAATATGTCTTCCTCAGTAGTTTTTGATATGCTAAACTTTCAGTAGAAACATTTAATTTGGTGATTGTGAAATGATACCGTAGTGCTTGCTCTTGTCAACATACCTTGTTCAGAAAAAAAATACGACTGCAATTGTATTAGAAAAAGCTGTATTCTTATTTTGAATTGTCACAGTATTTCTAATCAAAATCACACCCAGTATATTTTTAGAGTCTTTCTAGAGGTACCTATGGATAGGATTCTTGTCAACTACTGGTCTTACTCCTTCTCATTTCGAGCACTTAGTATAGGCTGAATCTGGATAAGCATAAATCTGCTGGACTTGATAAGAAGAAAAGTATTTCCCTATCACTTCTCTCGGAGTGTGTTAAAATGCACAGCACTGCAAATGCCTCTCACAGGTTGAATCGAAGGCCACACGTTTTGACAACCATGAGCATGTTACAGAGACAGGGATGCATCTACTGTGGCTTATGGGTATCTATTGCAAACTCAAAAGCTTCAGCCGCTAGATAATGGTCCTGAGATAGCACAGTTTTTAAGCAATAATATAATAAAATCCTTCTAACTGGTTTTAAGAAAAAAGTGACTTTCCTGCTAGCAACAATAGCACTGAAAGGACAATGCGACTCGTGCAGATGTCAATTGTATGGTGCTACTGCCATATTCTTTGCTGTCGTCTATGCAAGAATAAAGCAGTGTTTATTGTATTTTTTTTCACATCAGCACATAACAGCAGCCAACCACTTTAACAAAAATATGTTTGCCTCCCTGTTTTCCCCCCTCTTCTTATTCATAGCTCATCCAGCTCCTGTAAGGGCATGCATTACTCACTTCATTTTCCTGAGATACCTCTTTTAAAGTAAAAAATAAGAGAAAAGGAAAGGCTAGGCTTGACTCTGTGAGACCCCTGTATTTATTCACACTTATTGTGCATGACTGTAGACTGGTAAATCATATTAGCAGCCCATCTCCCCATCAAGCTGCTACTTGCTTTCCAGCCCTGGGAAGGTTCAACAAATCAACAGGAGCACGGAAAACAGAACATCAGTCTAATCTAGTGTTTAAGGTGAAGTTTTCAAACCCAATCTAAGAAGATCTTTAGAGCAAGCAACAAGCTGAAGGGCTCAGAAGGTGGTATTGACAATGAAAGAGTGCTGAAATATTGAGAAGCGCAGCACTTGTGCATTTTTAATAACAAGAGGGTCAACAAGGACACAGCTCCCTCAGTGCCAATAGTTGCCACACCAGGGCTATAAACGCTCTCAGTTCATCAGATTTCTTAAACAGTTCATCAGCTTTCTTAAACATCCTAAACCCCCTCAGCGGACCTTTAGTCTTAAATTAACAAACCAAAGCAATGAAAGAGGGTGCAGCGTGAATGGCCGGCATTGATCCCCGACGGGGCTCGGCGCAGCTACAGGCACTGAAAAACTCGCTCCATTGTCGGGAGGAATTGACAAACCTCCTGGCCTAAATAGTCCAGCTGAGGCGGGCTGGAGGCACGCAGCTGTAAAGGGCTCCCCTCGCCCCGCTCCCGGCGCTCACAATGCGCCAGGCATGAGCTCTTTGTCAGGCCCAGACTCGGCAATTTTCTAACAAGGATTAAAGTTGTTTCTCGGCAGGGCTGGTGAAAAGCGATTTAGCAACATACCGTGCTTTCTTCAGGCAAGTTAAAGACAAGCAGTTAAGGAATTTCATTATTCTGTTGGCCGGTGGAAATACAAAACAAATATATGAAATATTCACCATCTTTCTGGGTGCCTGAGCTACAACATTCGCAGACCGGTGCAATTAATATAACACTTGGCGGCTGAAAGCAAGCACTTCACGATCATTTTTGAAGTTTTTATAAAAAGGTGCAGCTGTTTGCCACCTGGAAGGGGGCTCAATACATACTAATACACAATGGTTCAGCCCTTCTAGGGCTGGTATCCCTAACGCCTGAGACGCAAGACCCCCTCCAGCTTCTATATCTTGCCTCTTCTGGATAAAGAGGCACTGTCAAAGTGCTTTTTCTGCTGAATATGGCAGGGAGTACAGCTTTCCTAGGAGCTTTTCTAGGAACTGCATTCTATCTTCCAGTGGAAGCCTTTATCGCACGACTGATCAGGAACTGAGTCACTCAGACAACAAGGAGATGTTTTTACTTCCTCCAGCTCTACTTTTCCTACCAGGAGCAGTAACAAAAAGTGTTCTTCTCGCTGAAGAGATTGTTCATCAAAGGCACCGCAAGCTCAAATGCATAAGAAATACTATGAGCACGTTGAATATTAAGTGCTAAAATGCCTAGCTTTAATTAAAAGGCAACGCTGAAATGCCTAGTTTTAATTAAAAGGTGTTGCTATTCCATTGTTTAAAGATTTTGATAGCTACCATTAGCAGTGTGCTAAAGAACTTTCAAAACATTCAAAAAAGTGTTAAATGATGGAAGAATAAATCACCTATTCCTTAAAAAGGCAAACAAAAGTTAGAAAAAAGTTACTGATTTCAATTTCATAATTTGTTTCTCCTCTGTAAAATCTGAGTAAACATACCGACCTCCCTTGTTGGATGTTAATGATAATGAGGGAACAAAGTGTTGTAGTGTCTTTGAGATTTAGAAGTTACAGCTGTATTTGCAGGTTTAGGTGTAGACATCATCCACCTAAATGAGGATTTTTATATGAGCAGAGAAGAGTTCATAGACTCTTCTGAAGGCTGGAAAGCCTTGGTAACTTAAAAAAAGAGCTGGGGAAGGATTTCTCAACCTGTGGACCACCACAATACATCATATAGTCATGTGCATCTTCTAAATACACACAGGAACACCAAAGTAAGAAATCGAGTCAGAAAAAGTAATTAACATTCAAAATATCCTTGTATAAATGTTTAGTTGCAAACCAAAAGTAACTTTGCATAAGATGTTTATGCTTTTCTCTAAGGTTTAGGTACCTTTTGGATTAAGAAAGACTGAGAAACCTTTGAAGGTTGATGCAATTGTAGTTAGATAAGGACAAAAAAACCCCCATGTATCAACATCTAGAGATTTTGTTTGCAGTCTCTTCCTACACTACCGATTCCAATTCCTGACACAGGTGCTTTATGAACTGGTCAAAATATCAATTTCTTCTGCTAGAGGAAGACCAGAACTTGTTGACTAGTGACATAGTGCTCTCCCACCACTCTCTGCTGTACCTTCACACCCCCAACGGGAACTAATTATCTCCCCAGTGACTTTCTTTTCTAGATTGCACTCATCACAGATGTGGAGTAGTTTGTGTGGCACTTCCAGTTGCATTTCCAATGAGAATAACTCTCAGTGACCAGGAAAATGAAGGAACAGAAGGTAGGGAAACCTCAGAGAAGAGAAAGCTCTCATGCAAGAGCTCTCCCATCCCACTGTCAGCTCCATGTAGCTTCCTGATGACAGCTATTGCCCTTCTGCAACAGGTCATCCAACCTTATGACAATGTGGTTTCTCATTATACATAGCCTCATATTGCCACAACATAAAATTCTGAGCTAGATTTGACTCTGAGCACTCAAGTCTACAGTGACAAAAAAATATTGAAAAAATATTCTCATCAAAATTCAGAATTTTCCCTTTTCAGGAAGCCTATACAAAAGCTGTCATTTTTGTGTGTTTGTGTCTCAGTGTTACCATTCTGAATCAACAGAGAATTTCATGGTTTTGAGATGTACTTCGGCATCAGAGACAGCAAGATTCAGCTGGCATAAGTGGTCATTCAGCTGGCCTCTGACTGTAGGGA
>NW_008630244.1:13137-99786 GCF_000691845.1 Merops nubicus
TACCATCTCTGGGTACAATAAAATTTTCAAGTATGCTTGTAGCCTGGATATTTTCACAGGTACCCTATTGCTACTAGCTGTTTGGTTTTTGGCAAGATAGCAAGCTTTCAGTTGAGAACATCAAAGAAGTTTACATTATTTCTCTGAAAAATGAAAAAAATCTCTATCTTTTGATTCAAAACACTGCTACGACTAGTGAAAAAAATTATGTGACATAAATTCCACAGCAAAATGAATATAGATGGAAACAGCTGACACTACAACTGTGCCAAGAGCTGGAATTGTGTCTCTACTATGTGAGCACTGATCCAACTCTATTTACCTACATGCTGTCTTCCTGTATATTTACTATATCAGGACACATAATTTTTATTGTTATTTCCAAATATAAAATAAAATCAATACAAATATAAAACTGAAAGGATGCTTTAACATACTGTAGCTTTCATCCAATAAGAATATATATCCATTAATATGCAGACATCAGACCTGGAAAGCTTAGGGGCTTAATTTTGCATTTTCTTCTATGTTCACAAAGTTCAAGGAGAATAATATTAGTAGTCTTGGGGGTCATCATGATGCCCCTATTTTTATTCCTTTTTTTTTTTTTTTTAATTTTTCCTCTCTCTTGGAATTTTCATTTAAAAAACCTGAAAGAAATGAAGATTAAACTAAGCATGAGTGGAAAATCCATGGAGTTAGCCCTGTTGGAACCATGGGGTTGGCAGGTGGTACAAAGAAATTAAGCCTTTCTCCTACACCAAAAATCAGATGGTTAAAAGCCCTTCATCTGGAAAATGCAAGTGATTGAATCAATATTAAGTGTAATATGAAAAAAAATGTATTTATCTCTGCTCCTCATTTTGCTTCAGTTCCTTTCCACATTTTCAAAGACCTGTCTGAAAGTCCCCCAAATGCTATATCAGTCACTTCTGTCTTCTGCTGCCATGCTCCCAAGTCCTGTGTACGTTCACATGCTCCTACTTTGCACAGAGCCTCTGACACACCACATCCCTCTTCCACACCACCAGTGTCTTATGCTTCTAATACTTGGCACCACTTATGAAGCCATCTTCCTGGAAAATTTAAACTTCTATCCAGCTTGCATGGTTTGCTTCCTCCTCCAGGCCTGAAACACTAAGTCAAGTTTTGAACTTTGGCTTGGGAATGTGTAAAGGTGTTCAAAGCCTAAATTACAGCTACATGCAAAAGAAAAATGAAAATAAAGTTTGCTTTTCTTTCTAGGAAAGAAAAAGTGAGAAACAAACCAAACACTTGTGTCTGCTTCAACAGTCATACTTCTTGTAATAAAGGCCTCAGGACCAGGATTTCTTTAGCTTGGTTATTTAAAATTATAAACTTGGTTTGGGTACAAACCACATCTTTCCCTTTCCCTTTTCCTTTCCCTATCCCTTTCCCTTTTTTTTTTTTTCTTTGTAAATGTATGTGATTGTAGCACATCTACTACCTTGCCTCTTGCACCCTTGCTTGGCCAGGGAAGAAGGGTTTTCTTCCTTTCAGTGAGACTCTTCCTTTGGTTTCCTTCTGCCTTTTTTGTGCCATTACTCCAATGAACCTCTCAGGGAACTCAAAAACCATTTTGGTTTACTTAAGAATCACTAATTGATGAAACAAACGCTTTAGTCTCCAGTCAGTCTCTTCCCTGCCTTCTTGAATGGAAGATTCCCACTGTCAGTCCCAAAGCAATCATGTGAAAAGGGAAAGGAGCTCAGCAACAAGACTAGTTGCTATGGAGCTGCTGCCCATTCACAAATAAATATACACTTTTAATACAAAATATACAGTACTCATCTCTCCTTGCACTGAATATTGGTTGCTAAACAGCAACTTACAATATTTATGCTACTTTATAATATTTGTGACCTTTGCTTTTTTCTGGCTCCTTCACATATGGTAGATGTGCTTGCAAACTGGAAGCCTGCAAAATTAGACACGCATAACTTCCTTCTGATCTGGACATATGTAATGTTGCTGTTCTGGTTTTAAACACTAGGCACTAACATAATGCTCATGACTGCAAGAGACTAACAGCACAAACAGTTTCCCTACCCCACTCTGGAAACACAGTGCATCTGTGAACAGTACTTCCATAGGTTATTCTGGTGCTAAAACTCTCAGGAGCAAACACTGTCAGTCTTGCTACACTGTGTGTTGTGTTGCAGTTTGGGTGTATCTGCAAACATCCTCCAAGGCACGGAATGGGGGACATCACTTGGGTGACCCTGAAATGAAAGCCAGCTTGGATCCTCAAAATAAACAAATGAACATAATGCAAAATGACCAAGTTATCACTCATTATAACACTTGCTATCAGGCTCCAGTTTTACAAACCCTATGAGCATGCTTAGCGACACGGATGCTAGGCAGTCTCCCTAAGTGCACACGTGACATTAGTCAGGTTAAAGGTCCAGGTTCACTCTGCCTGTAAGGTGACTGAGCCACTTAGCTCTCCTTTTGCCCAGTCATTCAGGACACCCTGGGGAGTCCCTGGAATGAGGTATTAGCAAAGGAAGAGGCCTCCTGAGAGCTGCGTCTCTCCCTCAAGGTGAGTATATTCTTAATCTCTGTGCCATGTACCAAAAGTGAGGTGGATTGAAGATGGGCCAATGTCAGTGTTGCAGGTTGACACTCAAGTTTCTAGTTCTTGTCCTAGAGTCTTCTATTTAGACTCCTTGCTCCATGTGGAATGAGGTCAAGTATGTATTTTAATTAGAGTATTTAAAACATCCTGGGTTCCTCTGGGTGAATACTTACAGACAGCTCATTTCTTTCCACCTCAGCAATCTTGACTCATCATCTGTTTACTCTGCACATTATTGTAGTGGCATATGAGAGGGCTGTATGCAGCTGTGAAGCTGATAGGGAGTTGCACAGTGGTGGAGCCACTCCTCTCCTACGCCACATCGACTGGGCACCACACCGAGCAGCGCTCATGTGGAGCAGAGGTCCAGCCTCCTGCCTCCCCCTGGCTTCCCTCCTCCCCTCATCTCTTCGGAGAAAGCGGCCTGGGGTGGGGCAGGTGCCTCCTTTGCTCCTTTGCATCTCTGGCCCTATGGCCCTGGTACATTTTTTCAGCTATGCAGATTTCACAGCTGTGTTGCTATTTTTTTTTTTTTTTAAGCTGATTTCCTATTCATTGTTTGTACAGTTTTTCTTGCACGTTGTAAACACTTCCAGTACAATGTAATACAAAGGATAGTCAGGGCAATGTAAATTAAGAAAATATACAAAGAAACATCTGAAAATTATTTAAAGGAAATCATCTCTATACAAACCATCTCTCTTGCATATTGATCACAGGGAACTGAAGCTTTAGTGCTGTTTTCAGAGGCTAAGAAGCTCTTTCCACAGATGAATCACTGCAGCATCCTCACCTCCTACTATTTTGATTTACAACATAGCAAACTCTTTC
The DNA here is from genome assembly GCF_000691845.1 of Merops nubicus. Classification (NCBI taxonomy): domain Eukaryota; kingdom Metazoa; phylum Chordata; class Aves; order Coraciiformes; family Meropidae; genus Merops; species Merops nubicus. Next base: position 16,571 of record NW_008630244.1, read on the forward strand.
TGTTACTCCAGACTCATAATAGTAAAACTATATTATTCTTGTGCTTTCTGGCACAAGTTTTCTTGTAATATGATCAACAATATGGTTGTCTATTTGCAAACACTTAAGAGTTTTGCTTGATTTTCCTTTTTAAACTAAGCTTGACCCAAATGAAATACAAGTATAAATATCAAACTCGCAAGGAAGGTTTGAGAAGCCACCGGCTTCTCCTGCTGTTTATACGTGTGTGAATTACAGTACATCAAGAAATCAATATTCCCTAGATGGTGCTTGTGCCTGGCACTTCATGGTGAACAAACATTAGGTAAGACAATATAAATGGTACAATCCTTATTGATTTCTCTTGACTGTGTAGAATGTGAAAGCTGCAGCCACAGTTAACACTTACTGACAGACTCATCTAAAGTTTCAGTGCTATTTTATATTTTTATAGCTGTCCACGCTCAATTGATTCCTTTAAGTTGCTAGACACATTTCAAGCCACCTAGATAAGGAAAAAAACCCAAACCAAAACACGCAGTGCCTGGAATGAGATGCTGTTACTTTGTGCCTGGCAGGATAAAAAGGTTAAAGGACTAAATTGTGCCTGGATGTTGGAAGGAGTTCTCTTTTATTTGATAGAATTGTTATTGTTTTTAGTGAATGGATTCTGTGAGTGATGGATAGGTGAATTTAACTAAGTTAAATAAATGAATGAACAGTATAGACCAGAAACATCTACAGGCAAACTGTACTGGAAGATCCTAATGTTATAGCCCCTCCCCAAACAAAAAAGCAAAAAATCCTTGTAGTTCTATTCCTGACTGATAAAATTCCCTCAGAAGAAAAAAAAAAAGATGGGCTTTAAAATCTTGAGTTTGGGATTTCCCCCCTCCCCCCTTCTGACTCATGATGCACATTTTAAATAATCTTTTTTTATAACACTTTATACTCTTTTTTTTCCCCATAAAAGGTGAGCTTCTCACACAACTCAGGAAAATTAGGGGACAAGACAGCATAAGAAATTCTGAATATAAGGGTATGAAATTTAGTGCCTTGAAAATAACTGCTTTATTTCTCTTTTGTATTCACAGAGTTCTTCTAGCAAGATACCAAAATATCTATCTCATATTTTCTTTCTCCCCCTCTGTGGAGATTTAAATAATATTATAGAATTCGTGTGAAAAAACTGTCCTGAATACTAAATGCAGACTGGACTATAGGACAAATAATGTCTTAAGAAAACAATTTTTATAACTTTTTGGGCTGTTCAGTACCCAACAAGATGAAAACTAAGAAATTAAAAATGGCATAAAAAAACGAAGAGGTGGGAAATGTATCCTGTCAAACCTACATCAAAACCAGCCAATGTGTTACGGTTTCCTCTAAAGAAAACACTCTCAGCTACAGGGTAAAACAGTTTACAAAGTGCTGAATATTCTGACCCTGAAGCAGCAAACTCTGAAGCACATGCTTTTCTTTAAGTGTGTTGTGGTCCTATTGATTTCAACAGTAATGAGCTTTGCTGGATTCATAGCAGCATAATCAGAACCCTCCAAGAGTTGGCACTCCTTTTCTCAGCATATTCCATAAAAAAAAGCCCAAAACCCCAAGTAAACTTACTTACTATACAAAATCAGATAGAGGTTACATTTTTCAGCTTTCAAATGAACAGTTCCTTTTTTTTAATAGAGATTTCTATCTCCAAAAGTGAAGGTGAATCTACTTGAAAACATCAGGAATAATTTACTGAACTTTGAAAATACTTCGAACAGTAAATTTGCAAGATGCTGTTCCCATCTTGCATAAAAGTTCCATATATTTGAGCATGTTAATATAATTTAGTTTTTCAGTCTACATTTGCTGACTCTGCCTACAGTTTTCTCTAATATCGTTTTACCGAAAAAGACACAACAAAAACTGTTTTAAAATTACAACAATGTCTTTAGATCAAGAGAAAATTGCAGAGTGGTTCTCATATCAAGAGCTTTCTATTTTCCCTATAAAATATTACACATGATTAAAGGTGAGTTAAGACTTTGGTGGAAATCTAAAGAGCATCGGCAAATCTGAGCACTGCTCAGCTTTTCAATTGCTTTTCTACTTCTCAGTTCTTTTAAATGGTTTTCTATGGCAGGAACATTTTTCTTAATTAGTCACAGCTAATTAGTGTTCTGGCATAGACAAGTAATCAGAAATGTCAGAGCTGCAAGGCTACATCTCCCTAATCCTTTGATAATAATTTAGCCTCCTGGGAGGGCCTCAAGCTGCGGTAAGTAGTGGCTGACAATAAGGCAAAATTAGGTGGGCAGCAGACCATTAGGATAGAAAAATAAAAAGCACTACCAAATCCTGCTGAGCACCATCAGGCAACTAACTACACTGCCAGATGAGGTGCCTGTTTAAGCCTGTGTTGTTAATTAGCTGATTCTACCAGACCTGCCACATATGTCCAGGTGCATCATGCAAAGATGTGTATTTCTGGGTTTGCGCCAAAGGACAATTTTGCACTGTGATCAAATTTCAAGAATCTGAGAAAGAAGCCCACATATTTCTTGAAGATTATTCTGAGTTATCAAAGATATAAGAAGATCAACACGCTACAATCCATTTTTGTTGAGTCTCTTTTAAGTAATTAGGCACGGTCCTCTCATGTTTCTCAGAGGTTAATACAAACACAGCTTTTGATTCAAATGTGGCCTTTAACCAGCCCTACCTAGTCTCAACTTGCTGGAGTCACCTTGGCATATAAACTAGATCAAAAAGTAGATCTTTTGTTAAATCGTACACTTGCAAATAATTACATAACAATCAAAGTGAAGATTACTTATTAAAATTAATGTGACAGGAAGCAATTCGAGAATGAGAAAAAAAAACATAATTGAAGTTTTCTACAAAAACACTGTTGAATACTAAATACTACAGTTATGGTGCTTTTGAGGTAGACAGAGACAGCACAAGGAGTTGGTACTACAGAAAACTCACATTTAAAGTAAGTGTTCCACTTAGCTGTGTAACACCAGCTGAAGATTAACTCACTTGCCAGGAAGAAGCATTTGCACATTTTTAACACATTTTTGTAAAAGGTCAGAAAACTTAAGGAAATGATGCAATTGAACAAGCATTTGCTAAAAATGTACTTGCAGGTATGATGGCAAACAGGAATGGATCAGATGCATACTTCATACCTCCATTTAGTCACAGAATGAAGTACATGACATGGTAATCTTTGGAGAATAATTACTACCTCAAATAACCTCAAGTACATCATTGAACTTAAATCATCCATCCTTTCTACTAATGGAATAGGAAAATAATAGTTGTGATATGGGAACACTACTAGCATTTAATTCACATTCCAGACAAAATACAAGCTTTTTTTTTTTTCTTTTCCCAAACAGAAAAAGAATATCACATTACATCTGAACTTTTGAAATACAAAAGCCAAAAGCAGCTCTGTAAATCTGGAGTGCTTATGCATTTATACTACTCATAAAGATGCTCAGTCTTTCTGCACTCTAAAGAAAGTTGTACGAGTTCCCTGCCATTAAACATCTCTTACGCTGCTTGCTGAGTTGTCACCCTGCACGAGGCCACAACCCCAGGGACATTTTCCTACAGGAGCAGTCCCTGGGAAGTCAGCAGGACTACTCGGCCTCACCACACCTGTTTAACTCCCAGGAGAGACGGGCATTCAGGGCTAAAGGCAACATCTGCTGGCAGGTGCTGCCTTCTACCAGATAACAAAGGGACCCGCTCGCCAGTGCTGAACTTCCCAGGATGCACACTCTGCCCACCTGATGTGTTTATGGTGCACTTGCGTATAGGTTTCTCAGAAATTAAAGCCTAAAAAAAATTGGAAAACCTTTAAGACGTATCAATGGCTAAACACGGATGTGCTAAAACTGTTCTCTTAAACTATTCTTTATTTCTCAAAGCAGCAATAAATTATTGCATAAAGATCTCATTGCATATATAGTCTTAACAAAACTGGAATCATATCTGTTTAAATTATATGTTTTTCACAACATACACAACACAAACTTAGCATATAAGATAATGCTCTTAACTACAAATAAACCAAGAAGGGTTTTGAAGGGAAGATGTTTGAAACATTTTTTCTGTGTGCAGACAAGAATATCCATACTTCACATGCAATTAACAGGTACAAGAAAGTGAGAATCTACCCAAGTGGCACTTAGGAACTAAATAAAGTAAGTATTGCATCAGTGTTTTAAACTGTGCGTTATGCAAAATGACTTATCTTTTTTTTTTTAAAGCTGGTTTGCTTAAAAACTCCCATTGTGTTTTAAAGGAAACAGTTTTAACTTATAAGTCTATTGTAATTTAAAATGCCCAGGAGTTCAATACTTATTAGTCCCATCTTAAAAATTCAGGTCAAACCATGAATCTCTAGTCAGTGATGATAACTTGGCATGTTTATGGACACAGCACTGCATTTGTTAAGGTTAATGGTAAAACTCCCATTGATTTTGATAGTGTAGAATCAGATCCCATGGGAATTTCATAGTCAGGTATTTTTTACATCTGTTAATTTTGTGATCAGGTACACAGCACTGCTCTTTGATAGGCTCCACAAATGTTCTTACATCATCAATCAAGCAGATTTTAAATAAGAGGAGTCTTAATAATAATTACTAATATTTTAGATTTATTCTAGGTTTGTGTAATTCTGTTCTAAATACACCATTTTCTCATTCACCAACTGCTACTTTTACAGCCTCTTCTGGAAATAAGTATTTTTCAAACACTGGCTAAAAAAAAAAGAAAAGTACAACTTTCTTTCTAAAATATTTTACTAAACATTATTTTGAAAAGTGAGTTCTTCTTAAAAAAGTTTCTCTGGGTGATACTTTTAAAAATTGTAATTAAAAATTGTAATCATTAAACAAACACTGTAGTTCCTGGCTTCATGATTTAGTTGCATACATTGAATCTACCTGAGTCACTGCAGAATTAATGGTAGAAAAGTTTGCAATATTTGAGTTTATCAGAGAAACTCGTCCCAGTGTAACTTAACTGTCTGTCTTTCCTTCAGGGGAGTATAGGACTGGAAGGCATCACATGGATCATTCAGTGATTTAAGCCTTTCAGAGTCATGAACATGGAGCAGGCATTTAACCCAGAGCTCCTGCAGACCATCCACATGTACAATGCATTAACGAAACCTTTCTAATGCTCTTTAAGATCTGTGGTGTTAAAAACCAACAAGCAAACAAAAAAGCCCCCACAACAATAAGCTGCTATAGCATGACAGTAGGAGGGCAATGTCCTGAGTTCCTGGTAGAGGAATTTGATGGGTAAAATTCCCAGCTGATCTTAGGAGGAAGTCCATGTCCCAGAGCACAAAGGCAGACAAAAAGTCCTAAGAGTCTCTGACAAATTGGCCAAGTGAAAACTCTTTGTGACTCCAAAGTCTTGATTAATTTTGAGAACAAGAAGACAGTACACTGACCTGGGAGAGACTGGTGCTGCCAGGAGCACCATGCCATGTTGGTCTCTGTGATGCCTATACTCCTTCTGGAGGAGATAAGGATGAAATGCACCCAGATGCCAAGTTTTTGAAAGGAAAGGAAATTAAAAAATAACTACCTTGGTTCTGCTGCATGAGCAGCAGAGATATTGAAGTATAAGATTTAAATGGTTTATAAATGGTGCAGAGATTCAGCAGCCCAATCTTCTTTTTCAGACTAGCAGCCCAATCTTCTTTCCAAGTCCCCTGGAGATTTGAGCATCTCTTGTACGTAAGGATTCATGTCACAAGGTTAAATTCCATTCTCCTGATTTTCACATGTTGTACAGCATGGCCGTGCTTTTCCAGCCTTACCAAGCACCATCATAAAACAATGCATATTTTTTTCTTCTCCTTATTTTGAGACTTCTCAGACAGAGAGAAAATTTTCCAACTTCTAGCCTTAACATATTGTGACCCACTGGCAGACATTTGTACTTGTATCAATACTATCCTTGAATTTAAATCATCTTCTTTGTTATGTACATTACTTCATATGATAGACAACCCATTCTCTTCACATTCACTGTAATATTAATTCATCTCATTACATTCACTGTACATAGCAGCCCTGAAACAGGTCAATGAAATTTGTGCATAAATAGTTCATAATCATACATTTTTGGGGGGATTAAAATAGCATCCATTGATCTTGTCTGTATCTATTGCTAAACCCTCTACTACACAGAACAGTTTGGGTTTTTTTGTTATTCTGGATTAGGTGTTCCCCTGGCTGAAGCACAGACATGCACTTTTCCTGTTTTGCTTGGCTGATGATTTCTCATCTGATACAGTGTATTTTAAGGGGAAATCTGCTATGATCTAATGTGTTTGTTAATGCATTTATCTGAATCTGTCCAGCTGGTGTTACCTCCTAGTGTGATGGGACGTAGAAATGTGATATCACCATATAAAAAGAAAGATACAAATAGGTATCTGATACGCAGAATATTTATCATTGACATCTTTTTCTCTCCTTACAGCTACAAGCATTGTCCCTGGCAGCACACAATGCATACTGCTGAGTAAAAGGGGATAAGAACAGTTTTGCATCTCAAAGGCAAGTGCTATGTCATGACTTGCATCTATACAGGAGATGTTTTCTTGTGCTGAAAAGCTTGATTGCTGAAATGAAACTTGGAAGAGGTGCTTGACCCATGCTAACTCAATTGTACTGAGGCCCTGTCCTTGGGTTAGTGCTAGTTGGCCTAAACCAAACTCACGCCAGGACCCATGCTGATGACTTAATGGGATGGATGATCACTTGCTTGTCCTCAGGCCTGTGCCCAGGCCCTGGCCAGTTTACTGCTATGGACACAGCCTAAGGTCCAATGTCACTACATCAACAAAGTCAAGGGGGTCTCTGCAGTCAGAGTCAGACTTGGCCTTAGGCACACAAATTTATTAACATTCAGAAAATTACAACATGAGCAAAAATAACCCCAAAGAAAAACAAAAAATAGAAACTTGAAAATGAAACATATGCTTGCAGATTCAGCGCAAAAGCAAACTGAAGCAGAAGTTGCTAATATGGTTTTAATACTTTGTGAAGGTGCCAGCTGGATGGATGATAATTTTTTTACCCCTGCAGGGCATCAAAGCTTTTATAAAATCATTCTTTTCACACATATTAGCACTTAGCTTATTAAAACAGATGATACTTTTTTTTTTTGTAAAGCTGCCTGGGAGTGTCTGGAAATAAAAAATCTGAGAGATAAGTCTCATTTTGACCGCCCAGTCTAACAGACAACAAACACTGACATGACATACCATGGCTGAGAGTCTATGTTATGGGACCTTCTGTGACTGCCACAACTGTAGTGTCACAGTAAAGGCTGTGAATTGCTGTTATGAAAACATTTGCTCTAACTTGCATAATTAAATGAAACTGCCAGCAAAGCTTTCTAAAATACTTAGGAGATGACACACAAATAAATACGTTCCAAAGTCTGTATTATGTTTCAGATTTTGTTTTGTAATAAATTGTGTTGGACAGTGCCAGATAGGACTTCTTTCCCTGTTCAAATTCCTACTTATGTGACTGGCATTATAGTCATGTAAACTGATCCAAATTTATAATAAAATAAGTTTTAATTATACATATTTTACACGTGTAACGCTCTGAATTTATACAGAAGATACAATTTCAGCTGCCTACAGCTTCTTCCTCAGACGCCTCAGAAAGGCACATACTAGACATAAATTAGTGGTCAGAACTTGAATAAGCAGAAATACACCCGAGTGTTGCTCGTGGCCATACAGGAGAGCTTTGTATGAGGAAAATTTTGGTAGAGTAGCTGATAATTTCTAACAAAAAGAGGAGGAATCAGGGCAACAGAATGAGTGGAGAGAGGCTGTGGAAGCTAGTATTGAAGCTCAGGGAAATGATGTGAAGATACAGGCTGGCTGCAATATATGGGCCTTGAGGATGAGGACAAGGATTGCTCTGAACTTTGAGGAGCAGGATTAGAATTTTGAAAATGAGTTTGACAATTCAATAAATGTTTGGTCAGCTTAAGAAGTAGTAAGCCTTAAGCTAAAAATCCATAAAACAAAATTCTAGAAGTCATTCCATCAAAGTACCAGTCAAACTCATAGATGTACCTGACATAACTGGCTTTTTTTTCTATATATGAGCAGGCAGTGATATGTACAAGCTCTTTATTTAGGGAAATTAGGTCTGCAATAGAGTCCACAAACCACACCAAGCCAATTCTCTCCATTAATATATTCAAAATGAAAAGATGGAATAAAATGTGACTACTCACAGTGGGAAAATGGCTATTTCAAATAATAATCTTCTAGCATTTTTATTTATGCCTTCTAGCACTTAATAGTCTCATGCAGAAAATGTTTAAAGAAAGGCCACCCTTGACAGCTGAAGATGGCAAATAAAAAGCAAAAGAAAAAATGATCAACAGGGAAGAACATCTGAATGGCTTGTTGAATATCATAAAAAATGCAGCCTTTCCCCTCTGATGCAGTAGTTACACCAGCAAGCTTTGCAAGGGTGGTTACTTACATCAAATAACTTCTCTATGTACATTTCCTCATTGACCTTTTCTCGAAGTATATCCTGGTTTTGGCGAACAAACATAATGTAGGTGTCTGCTAGATCCATCCCTGGTTTCTGTGGAGACATAAAGTAAGGTGATAAAGTAGTAAGAAGGGAAAGAAATAGAATATGCAACTCTCATGGCTTCTCCACCCTCAAGGTCCAGATCCTGCTATCTCACATTCAGAAAATGGTTAAAAAAGCATTCAGTTCATTTTTCATTTACTCAGATTTATTGTAATTTTCTTCCAATGTATGGTTGAATTTTGTGCCTGAGGTTAGCTTCCACTAATTCTAATTCAAACTAAGTTCAACCATTTCCCTGACAGCAACAGCATAAAAAGGTTGACGTGAGAGTAGACCTGTACCCTTATTTTTCTGAAACTGTTGCGATGGCACAACCAGCTCAGAAGATGACTAAGGAAGGGGCAAGGGCTGAAATGTTTCCCATCTTGTGCCATCTATGAATAGCAGGGTAGGCATCATTTTTATACCACCCTCCCAAACATGTGACAAGCTAGGATATGTCATGTGTACAAGATGCTGTGTCAGGGCAGCCAGAGAGGTGGCTGAAACTGCTCTCACCTACTGAGCTGGGACTTCTGTATCTCTGTAGCCACAAAATGTTCTTCCACACTAAAGCCCCTAACAGCCTGCAACATCCCCTTTCCTGGCAGTGTCTGCAGAGCTGCTCAGGGGTTCACGTCTTTCTAACAGGAACCAAGAATGAACATAAAGAACTTTGGAAAGTCTTCTGTAAATGCCCTCTCTGTGACGAAGCCTATAAAAGTATCACTTGCTCGCAAATAATAGTTTTTAAAGTTCATGGCATGCAAAAGAAGGCTAGGTTTATAATACTTCAAGTCTTAGCACAAAGCTATTTATAAAGGAATCAGATTTGGCTAAGTGATTTTGTACAGAATAATTAACAGCTCTAGGAACAGAAGATGAAAGCAGCTACACCCAGTCCCTGAATTCCCAGGCATATCTCTGTTTGTCAGAATTATAGAACCATGGAACGGCTGGGGTTAGAAGGGACCTGTAAGGGTCCTCTAGTCCAACCCCCCACTGCAGTGAGCCAGGACATCTTCAACTAGATCAGGTTGGTCAGAGCTCCAGCCAACCAGAACTTGCATGTCCAGGGATGGGGCATCTCCCACCTCACTGGGAAACCTGTGCCAGTGTTTCACCACCTTCATTGTAAAAAATGTCTTCCTTATACCTAGTCTAAATCTACCCTACTTTAGTTTCAACCAGCACCCCTTGTCCTGTTGCAAGAGCCCTTGCTAAAAAGACTGTCCCCATCTTTCTTATAGACCCCCTTGGAGTACTGAAAGTCTGCAATAAGGTTTCCCTGGAACCTTCTCTTTTTCAGGCTGCACAACCTCAACTCTCTCAGCCTTTCTTCACAGGAGAGGTGCTCCAGCCCTCTGATCACTTTTGTGGCCCTCCTCTGGACCTTCTCCACCTGGTCCATGTCCTTCATGTACTGAGGGATCCAGAGCTGGATGCAGTAGTCCAGGTGATGTCTCAGGACAGTGGAGTGGACCGTGAGAATCACCTCCCTCAACCTGCTGGCCATGGTTCTTTAGATGCAGCCCAAGATATGGCTAGCCCTCTGGGCAGTGAGCACCCATTGGTGGCTCATGTCCAGCTTTTCATCCAACAGTACCCCCAAGTCCTTCTCTGCAGGGCTCCTCTCCATCCCTTTGTCCCCCAGCCTGCATCAATACTGAGGACTGCCCTGACCCAGACACAGAACCTTGCACTTGGCCTTGCTGTACCTCATGAGTTATATGAGAAGCTGTTGTCTGAATACAGTGTATATTCAAAGCTGTAAGAGTATTCAGCATATTTTAAAGGCTTCTATGCATAAAAATGCTCATATAATTAAAATATTTACATATAGCTTTACATTAAGGATTCCTTTCTAGACAACCAGTGGATAACATTTAATTTTTCTAATTTCTTATTATCTTACGCATAATTTAAGATAATGTATATGAATAGGTCTGAGCACAAGAAGGAAGGAAAGTTTTAACTTGCCCAGCTAGTATCTGTCCAGAAACTGCCATTATGGTAATAGGATGAGTGCATTCTCCCCTCAAAACTTCATCTCTTTTTTTTCTTAATCTACCACAGACATAGATGACCCAAAATAAGATTTTTATTTTTAATTTATACATGTGCATCAATGGCAGTTTTATTTCTTAAAAGTAACAGTTAAATGTGGAATGATGGCCTGGTTTAACACTCCTAGCATCTCCAAAACTCACACTGAAAAACTGAAATGTCTCCTGCACGTTTTGATTGGTCATTCCAGAGGCAAGAAAAGCTAATTTCAAAAACTTATCCCATACATACATGCTTACATGAAATTCTTAAAGAGGAAAGCAGGACCATTTGTTTTTACATCTGAGCTACACACCTTGATCCTAAGCATAGAAATAAAAATGTAAGATTACAATAGATAAAACAGTTTTCTGTAGGAAAATCTGGTTCACGGAAATCAACATATTGCCTTCATAAAAATGTGTCTTCATTAAAATATGACAGAAATGTTTTAAAATTAAAAGTGAAGGACTTTTCAAATTGAACGCTTCATGTCTTACCTTAGTACACTAATTAGCGATGGCACAAAAGAATACAATCAAAACTGAAACCTTATGTACTTTCTAAAACCTGATAGGTAATATATAGGAATTGGAATAGTTTTAACTTGGAGGGATAATGAAAAAATATTTTGAAATCTCCAGGGGTGTGTGAAGGAGATAATCTAACAAATGAAAGGCTGATTATAGTTCTTGGAGACATATAGTCAAATGTATAAATATATCTTCCACTGAAGGCTAAAACCTAATAGTTTTAAAACCCAATACAACTAACCAAGTTCTCTGATTCATGCAACTTTTTCTTTAAAAAAAATAAAAAATAAAATAAAAGTTCAATAAAAAATGTTCTTCTTGCAGACAGCCAAAGCTAGAAAAATAGCATTTCCCATCAGTATTAACTCTTGAGATGTTTACCTAGTCTTGGAGCTGTGACATATGGGAATTTCACACCTAGTGAATATATTTTCATGTAGCTTGTGGCACAGGAGTGTAATCATTAAAAGAATATACACAAGTAAGAGTAACTGCAACAGCTGGTGACATTTACCAATTAGAATTACAGTTCTTTAAAACACTTCATCCTTCTTTAATGTGTGCAGGATAATTATCTTTGAAATTGCTGAGGAAAAAAAAAATTAATTTTCCTTTTAAATAGTGTCTGCCTACAGTAGAAATATGTCTGGGTAAAGAAGAGTAAGAATACTCCAACAATATGACTCTCTGTTTCAAAACCTCACCAAAATCATTGCAAAGTTAACTATCTTTACTCATGGTGGGCAAAACACACATTAAACATTGACTGAACCAACAGTATAACACTTCACTATCTCTCCAAATTGCATATATGGACTTTATTTTTATTCTCTAAATATGTAAAAGAAAAGCAAAGTATAAGAATCAAATTTGGCTTAGTGCTACATATTTCATGTTTTAATTTCTTTTAATAGGGATCATGTATTAGGTGGGAACCTCCGATTACATATCTTCTATTGCTCTCCTTTGGATTATCAAAACTTCAGAGAAAAACCCAGGTTAATGTAGAATAATAAAAGCCCAAACAACAATTAAGCAATTGGATGCAGTTTAAAAGACAAATAGAAATGGAGACATATTTTAAGTAACTGTCACAGGGGTATTTCATTACTAATGTTGGACAGACTTTAGCAACTCAGTCTCCACACCTATACCCAATATAAAAAATTCTGCTCCTCTGAATTTCTGGCAGAACATCTGCTGAAGTTAATGGGATAGAGTTATTTGCACATCTTTGGGAGGAGAGTTTGATCTGGTGTATTTATCTGGATAAGTGTAAAAAAAGGTATTCTGTCTGAAAACTTCCCCAAGAAAAAAGGTGGGTTTTTTTATGATAGATAAGAAGTTATTTTAGGTTTGTTTTATTCAGAACATCACACAAGATGTTTTGCCTATCTGAAAATGAAAGAGAACCAAACAAAGAGATGAATGGAGAAACTGGAAGCACAAAGACATCAAATAAAATACCAGGAAATGAAGAGTTGTAAATAGGGTTACTTTGTCGCTGGTTACACAAGTAACTGAATACACTGGCGAGTGAATGAGTTTAAACAAGGGTGTAGGCTTCAGCACATTCTTTTTTAGGGTTAATCACTAGTTAACCTGGCAAGATGAACATGCTGTTTGGGAAAAAAAAAAATGAAATCCTTGTTAATTATATACTGCGAGCACTCTTACTTCCTGCTGCTGCACCTAATCCCACAGGTGCAGGTTGTCTCTTTTACCATTCACTGGTAGGTGGGTCCCGATCGACAGGCACTTTTTCATAGCAACAAAGTCAGATAAAGAAGGAACAGCTTAACTTTCCCCCCTTAAACAGGAAGACACTGTCATAGAGTCTATTTAACAAGGAGGTAAATTATAAAATACATTATTCCAGTTTCCAAAATTATGTAGAAGCTGTATTATGATTGACACACATTGCTTCCACTGGCAAAATTTCCCTGAGGCACCTAGTCAGAAATAAAGCTCCATTGCCTTGGTTTCCAAGCATTCAAATATTTTTCTGCCAAAACCTTTGCAACAAGCTTAATACTGACACTAATATTAGGCTTTTCCCAAAGGACACCTAAATTTCTGCACAGCTTTTTGCAATGCAACAGTTTGTCACAAATATCAATAAAAAACTCTGTACATTTGTAAATAGTTGAGTTACGCTTAATTCTTACTTTGGCATTTGTCACAGAACATTTCTTAGCATCACAGAGTATTAAACTTTTGTTCTTGATATTACCATGAAAATCATCTAGTTTTACCAAGTTGCCATCCTGTCAAAGCATTAACATTTTAAAGATGAGAACAGATGTTAGAGGCTAACTATATAATAACAAACTTCATCCCATTTTGTGTTTGCTTTTCTCTCCACCCCCTCCCCTCCCCTGCATCCTGGAGAGAGACGTTTTTACCACAGCATGGATGTAACAATGAAATGAAAAGGAGTGATGAACTGGAGGGGGTTATTGTGAGAAACACAGGAGCTCCTTATTCAGTGTCCACCACCGAATTAAAGAGCATGCTGAAAAACTTCACTGCCTGAAATTTCTCCTCTAAATACTGCAAGGCTGATCACTTAGACTTTGGAATGACAGAATTAAAATATAATTAAAATATTTTTGAAACAGAAACTACTTGTACTCACGATAAAGTCATCACTCCCTTCATTTCTTACAAATCACAATACATAAGCCAAGCAGGAAGATGTATTTGAATAATCAGTCTATTATAAAGTTAACATTTTATTCTCACATGATTATGAAAAATAGTATGTTGCTTAAATGAAAAAATACAATGCATTTCCCCTGCCTCTACTACATCTTCTTTTACCAGAAAAAGCAACCTTGGAAAACTGTAAATGTGTATTTTGAGAACTCTCATGCAGAACTTAAGCTGTGATTTTGCAAGCATATACACAAATACTTTTTCATATATATGTGTAGTTTCATTGCATTCACAGGGCAACACAGGCATGCTGGTGTCTACACCAGGATCTTGATTCCATAGTACAAAAGGTCTTCAAAACACTACAGTTCCTATGAAAAAATCAGTTATTAAAATATGCTTTTCCACCCCCCCCCCCCAATACCTATGTTCTGCTATGTTATTTTAAACTTCCTACTGATTAGCAGGCATCCTTCTGGCCTTCATTTAAGAGGTATCTCAAAAATACTGCTGCCCTAAAACAGATGATGCAGGGCTTTCCCACCAATTCTGCAACAGCTTGTTTTTATGGATCTAAAAACAGAGGGGACAGTTCCTAGGTTTGGGTATACAGAGAAGGAGGAAGGCAGGAGAAGCCTTGAGCCTGAGGATAATGACTGTTCTGTGCTCTTTATTTTTAAACAGAGGTAAATCCTGCTTAAAAATGAATGACACAGTGTGGCCACACCTGAATAAACACTGATTTCTCAGAAAAAAAGTTGTTTGCTTCTTAAAATCAGCTAAATGAGGCCACTGAGTACAAGTGTGATATTTGGAAACGGAGGTATCTGAAGGTCCCAGTGTATCTCTGCCTGGTAGGAGGCAGAGTTCCTACTTTAGCTGCTACAGGAGCCCGTAAGTCAAATGCTGGCACATGTGTGAGGCCCCTTTCCATACCTTTGATCCCCACATAAAGGCAAGAGCGGAGCGAGGGCTGGCATTGTGCAAGCTGTGTGCTGCTGTCAGCCCTGGGTCCCTCCAACGGCCTCTCTGCTCTTGGTATGACAGGTGGCCTACATGAAGTGAGGGAGGATTAGGTTCCTTCTGTGCCCTCTAAATGGCTGGCATAGATTACTGGCTCCTACAAAGGGATTTAAAACATACCTTTCTGAACAAAAAGCAGCTACATATGCATGTAACTGGATGCTCAATTTGTATGAGTAATTGCTCTAGTTATATTTGTAAATGAGGCAAATGTGTGTAGAAATGACCAGCTAGAGACACAATTATCTGTGTGCAAAACTGACTTAAATAATGAGAAACTGAACACAATGAAATTATCTACACGATTGAGGAATAATAATCATTTGAGATTAACAATATTATCTTCCCCCCCTCAGTTCTACTGCATTATTTTCCTATTATCATTAATTTACTGGTTCTGCGAACAGAAAATTTAAAAAAAAAAAAGGAAAAGTAGTAGACAAGTTGTAATTCTACATCTCCTAACAATTGCGTGGACTTTAAGAGAAACTAACAGAGTTTTGAACAGAAAATTTAAAAAAAAAAAAAGGAGAAGTAGTAGACAGGTTGTAATTCTACATCTCCTAACAACTGCCTGGACTTTAAGAGAAACTAACAGAGTTTTGTCTCCTTCCTTGGAGACTTTTAAGACCCGTCTGGATGTGTTCCTGTGTGAGCTGCCTTAGATTAGATGGTCCTGCTCTGGCAGAAGGGTTGGACTTGATGATCTCCAGAGGTCCCTTCCAACACCTAACATGCTGTGTTTCTGTGACATAGCAGATTTGGGCGAGTTATTTTAAAAATAAAAAGTAACCTAAATCAGATCCTGCATTCCCAAAACTCAAAACATAGCATTAACAAGAAAACAAATTGCATCCTTTGTGCACTACTTGTATTTGTAACGTTTGTCTTATTTTCCTCCAAACATTTGGCTTCTTTCAAGTGCACAGCAGCCACAATTTCTTTCACCTCAGAGCCTCGTGTACTGTGACAATTACCAACAAAAAGAGTGCAATAGCAAACAGATTTTTTTCATTATTATTTTAAGGAAATCATAAGGTGTCGTTGCTGTTACTCTTCTTAGTCTGGGTTATTTTGTATTGTTCCTAGTATTGCTGTGGGTGCTTCAATTACCAAAACACACACTGTGTCCATATAGCCCTATATGCAGTGGCTGGGGAAAGCAATGACAGGTCCCTTGTGACTGCGTATGTCCCACTTCCTAAAGGGCACTCTGAAGAATGGAGGCTTATGTCGAATGCCTTCTTAAACAGGTTAAAAAAAACCCCACAACCCCCACTTTTTTTCTTGGATGGAGTTTTTCATAATTCTCTGGCAAGATTAATGAATGGAAGGGGAGATGGCGACATATTTAGAAATATGCCAAATGAACTGCAAGTCTGTGTCTACATTTCCTACTTTGGCCCCAGGAAGTTGAAGGATGCCTTCTAAGGCGTGTGCATCTTTGTGCCCAACTAATTAATGTCTAAACCCCCTCCCAATATTAATAGCATTACCCTTTTCCTCAAAATGACCAAGAATCATCCAAGAATACTCCCCTTCTTTTTGAATCCTTCATTATTCCTGTTTTTATTTACCTTTTAACTGTCATATCCTCTCTACTCCTAATCCTCTCTCTAAAACATTCTTCTGAGTACTACCTTCATTTTTTTCTAGTATCTCTTTTGTCTAGTTAGTTTCTTCTTGTTTCACTATACTATCAAAGAATCACTTTGGTTGGAAAAGACCTCTAAGATCATCGAGTCCAACCATTAACCCTACTCTACCAAATCCACCTCTAAGCCATATCCCAAGCACCAGACCTACACGGCTTTTAAACGCATCCAGGGATGGTGACTCAACCACCTCCCTGGGCAGCATGTTCCAATGTCTGAAAACCCTTTCAGTGAAAAAGATCTTCCTAATGTCCAGTCTAAACCTTCCCTGGAGCGACTTGAGGCCTTTCTCTCTTGCTCTATCACTAGTTACTTGTGGTAACATCTTGCAGGAAGTTATAGTGTGATAATGTCTCCCCTCAGCCTCCTTTCCTTTAGACTAAGTATCCCCAGTTCCCTCAGCCACGCCTCATAAGACTGGTTCCCTAGCATGTTCACCATTTTGGTTGCTCTTCTTTGGACTTGCTTCAGCATGTCACTGTCTTTCTTTTATTGAGGTGCCCAAAACTGAACACAGTACTTGAGGTGTGGCCTCACCAATGCTGAGTACAGAGGGACAATCACCTCCCTGCTCCTGCTTGCCACACTGTTCCTTATACAAGCCAGGTTAAAATATAAACCAGCATGCTTTCCCCTCCTTGATAAATATTAAGGCTGATAATCAAAGATCAGAAAATTTGTTGAATTCACGGACTAAAAAAACTACAAAAGGCCTTTTTACCGCTGCAGCCTCCCTCTCCCCCAGACCCACCAAATGATCAACAGCTCTGTTTCAGGACTCCAAATACAGTGTTAAGATGACCCAGTGAGGTCCTGGAACACAGGTGGACCACAGGGGCAGAATATGGTCATCTAACAACGTGTAATTTTGCACATATTTGCAACTACATCAAAACAAAGAGCCTACTGTGGTCACCTTTAAGTCACTTTCATATATGCAGCTATATGGTAAGGAGGGCCAAGAAGAGATTTTAAACCATATCCATTCAAAATACAGCCACAAGAAAGCATTTAATTAGCTCCAGTGCAGGCTTGCTAGGTTACCATCACACGACCAAGAGCTTAGTGTAAATTCCTTACCCTGTGCCACCTCCTTGTCCACTTCTCACTTCTGCTGTGAGCCCAGAGGATGACCTTGTAATGTGATGACTTACAGCCTCCTTTTGCAGTTGGCATTTGTAACTTCTACAACTTGTGTTTTAGACCTTATTCAGTTGTGTATAAGTTGTGACAGTCCAGCCTTTCTTGCTCTCAGCTGCATCTTCACAATAAGGGGAAAAATGTAAAGAAGCAAAGCCAAACCCTAGCCTATCAGTCAGCTTCCTTCAACCCAGGAAAACTGTCCTCCAGAAAAAGTTTGCTTAGTCAGATTCACAGCCTCCCTGAAGTACAGCTTACACCTGGACTGTGGGAAAGGTGTGAGGAATAGCTGAAAACCAAAGAGGCTGTAAAAACTGCAAGGATCTTAATAGCCTGTCTATAATTTGGTCATCTCTTCAGGTGAAGCGACATCATTCAGTGAATATGAGAAAGCCAACAGAGCTCCAGCCATCACCTCCCTTCTCTGCCTTCCCTTCTCTCTGGAGAAGTGCATCCCTGTGTAACCAGACTCACAATATCCCCCTGAGCTTGTAGCTAAGATATTTTTCAGTCTTCAGGCCAGCAGTAAAAAACTTTGAGATCTCCTCCTCACAGATATTCTATCTGTAGAGGTTTTCATGTTACCTGAAAGAAGACAATGAATTTTTAATTTCTTCAGTAAGTTTTTCTTTAGGCTTTTGAGTCTTAAATGCCTCACCAGGGACTGGCTGGGGCAGCTCCACAGCACAATATATTACCAAGAGGTATGCTAAATTAACTGGATTTGATATGTCATTCCTCTGAGTGCAAGATTGAGCCTACTTTTAAAATCTTTTCTGTAAAACAAAAGCATTTATACAATTAAACAAGTAGTTCGAACATAATCAAGTAAGAAAATAATTCTGAAAACATTATCCAAACAGAAATGTTACAATTTTTAATCTCATGGATAAAGTGAACATAAAGTCATCAAAATAACAAATTCCAGAAACAAAGATTTTTTTTCCATTTATTTAGCATGCATGAATTAAAAAAAAAAATAGATATTGTAAGTGCTATATTTTTAAGTACTTAAGTTTGAGTACAGAACTGCTGAAAGGATTTCTGGCCACTAAACAGTCTAGCATGCTAGTAAGTTTATTTCTTGTAAGGTCATCAACAATAATTTTTCTAATTCTTTTTTTCTATGCTTGGAAAATAAGATTATTCTAGAATCATATTTGAAAGGGATGAGAACACAAACTTGAGAAAGAACAGAGGATATTTATTGGCAGTGATAATAATATTTGAGAACTTCTTACTTGCTTTCTTAGAGAAAAGATAATCTACTAGGATACTCTAATGAAAATATTCTAATAGCTGAATTTTGCTTTTATGTATAAAAGAGCTCCAGCAGCTACCCTTTTTAGTTTTTATTTATGTCACACAAACATTGAATAAGCAATGGTAAATCAAATAAAAGATTTAGCAAGCAGAGGATCAAGTAAGCAAGACTGGATTGTGAAGTAAGAAATCAATAAATAATGGATATTCAGGTATGATGCTTTTACTTGTTGCTTATCCTTTACATTTGAACAATTTAGCCAGATGATGGAAAGATCACTACAAAAGAGTATCTAAGTTACAATGCTCACTCCTCCACAACTGAAAAAGTGCATTGAGAATAACCTTTTTATGCTGTGCTTTGAGAGTTACTCGTTGCTCGAGGGAAATGAAATGTCCTTTGAGGGTTGTAGTGGCTGTTTAAATACTGTGTAAAGCTATAACGAACCTCTGTAGGAAAGCAAAATGTCAACAATAAAAACGTGTGCTAACAAACCCCCTATTTTTTGAATTATCATGAACATTATAAAAAATAAAAGAGAAAGGGTTATACTCACAGGAACGTCAACATATTTTGCAGCTGCTTTCACCTTTAGAAAATGAAATATAAAACAACACACAGTAAGCTCTTATTACTACAGATTGTGCACAATTTCAGAATTATGTATGGAAAGAAGAACAGAACCATTGTGAATCCAAAAACTTACAGTGAATGAAACTAATGATGAGAAGAAAGTTCCTTCATCATATCGTGACAATTTAGACAGCACACCTTCTAACACTGAAACAACCTGGAGGAAAAGAACAGAGAGAAATCTAAATACAAATTTATATGTAGATAGATATAAAAATCTAAACACAATAGGAAAAGTAAATATTTGGAATGAGACTGTTGAGTTTTTCTTCCTCAGATTTTTATTATTCAGCAGGGCAACGCAAACTGTAGATTTGATCATTTTCTCAACCTCACAAATTGCTGAAATCAAGGACAACATTCTTTTCACAGCATTATCTATCAATCTAACTGAAGGAAAGGAAACCATTGAATCACTGCAGAAACAGAAACCTAGCCTAAAAATTCTCCTGAGGTGGGCCTTCTATCCAACACCACTTTGCTGCCTCTAGAGTGCATGGTCAAATATAAGGGTGTGCATACCCAGCATGTCTTTTGGGTAGAAAACACACACTGTTTTCTAGGACCACAGTTTCTAAGATCACAGCTTCAAAGATGTTGAAGCATAATTATTAAAGGTGATGATCTTGATACCATGCTTCTTTAATCTTTGCTACTGAATAGAATCCCAGCTCTGATTTCACCTAATAATGTAATAGCACTGGAGCTCCTGTCTTCAGCATGTGCTGTTGAACTGCTACTACCTGGCCAAGAAGGAACAAGAAAGTGTATGCCCTAAACTTCTGGTATGGTGTGGTTCCTCTCCCCCATACTTTCACCTGTGATTTTCTAAGTAGCATGACTCCTCAGCAAGTGACATGAAAAGTAGTTTTGGCCAAAATTTATTTCTCACACAAAAAAAATCTTAATTGCATTAATTATAGCCTTAGTGTTTAAACTCCCCCAAATTAGCCTTAAAGCACAAATCCCCTTCTGATGTTCTTTGATGTTACATTGCTCAAGTAATTCATGGTATAAATCATAAAATATCTGCCAGCCCTTGTATTCGTGCACATTTATTTTGCACATATGAACCGCTTTCCAGTTTATATAAAGATTATTTTAAAAGTCATCCCTTGCTCCCAACACAGCCATTCCCACAACGATGAGTATCATTTTATGAGTGTGAGGACAGAGCAAAATTCCATCTGGCATGCTGTTAATGGGCACTGTAACAGTGTCACAACAGTGTCACCTCCAAAGGAACTGAGATCATCACTTTACAATAAGCCCCGCTCTTAAGAGATCAAGGAGCAGGAGCAAGTGCAAACCTACATTTGTCATTTATCAATCCAATCTGTCATATTTACAGT
The DNA here is from genome assembly GCF_000691845.1 of Merops nubicus. Classification (NCBI taxonomy): domain Eukaryota; kingdom Metazoa; phylum Chordata; class Aves; order Coraciiformes; family Meropidae; genus Merops; species Merops nubicus. Next base: position 37,508 of record NW_008630244.1, read on the forward strand.
GATTAATTAGGACACCTGTTCATAGGTGCTTATCAAGGAATAAAATCACATCACAAGAGTGAGTGGCAGTTGCTTCTGCACCCAATGCACAGTATAATTTTTACTAGAACAAATATCAGCTTTCTGCTTTGCTGTTGGATGCCTGTAAGAAGCTGCGTTCATACTTTAACTCATTTTAACTGTCTGGCAAGGATTCTTTCTGCAGAAGGGTGTTCAATCCTACGGCTCTGAGATCTGCTATGGAAGGGGCTGATCTCACAAACAACAGAGCGTCCACACTGCCAACAAATGGTTCCAACACAAGTGAGACACAAAAAGAACAGAAGCAAAAGACTGCAGTGTCAAGGATGTCCATTTAAATGAAAGGCTTAATTATGAAGCTTGAAACTTGTTTTTTGAGATCTCAGTGTATGGAGAGGTGAGGCTTTAAGAGCATTTCTGCATATACCTCACATCCTCTGAATTGGTTACCCTGAGATACATCTGAGCTTTGTTTCACCATTTTGTGCTGTTCCTGTGATTTGTTAAATGCTTTCTCTTGGCACACCTTGTGTACAAGTACACAAGTATTTACCAGGCAAAGTCTTGGTGAAGTGAAAGTACTCTTTTCATTTTCATAGATCATCCACAGTTAAATACAATGACTGAAACACTACACGGGAATATACAGAAAATAATACAGAGGCAAAGGCTAAAAAACAATGAAAACACATTAGATGAAAAAATGAACACATGGATATCATGCACATTGATGTGCATTTGCTCTGGCCAAAACCAGAATTGAAACATCAGCCTTCCTCTGTACCTTTAGAGGCTTGCTACCTTGAAACAGAAGCAATCAGAGGGTCATTGGCATTTCACATCTCAAGTGAGGAGAGACTGGTTAAGCTTCTAATGATCAATGGCACAGAATATTTGCTTCCTGTTCTGAGGTTTCAACCTCTTTTAATAGGATATGTGATTAATAATACAAATCCCTCTATATTGACAGCATTCACCTCTAGAATTTCTTTTACATATATCCAGGAGGAATAGGACTATTTTTATTCTTTCTTCTATAATCTCAGATATTAAAAAGAATTAATCAAAACTTTTAACTTCTAATGGCATTTTTTGGTCTGATTAAATTCCCCTTTCTTCCTCTTCCTCTTAAATGACAATAATACCATAAACTGACAAGTTAGTTTGGAGTGATGACAAGTGGCATATAAAACTCAAAACTGTTGAGTTGAACCATTTGTAGTTACGTTTACAGCAAAACTTCAGAGAAAAATGTGTGGTTTCTACACATTTATCATGAAGTGGATTTTTTTCCCTTAAACTTCTACAATGATTCTATAAAGCCTTCCTCTTCAAGTCCTGTGCAAGCATGGTGAGTGTCAATCTGAAAGGAGATTCCTGCTCCCCCACCCCCTGCTAGCAAGCTGCGACAAGTGAAAATGAAGGCATGATGAAAATATGGCCAGAATCTTATTTTTTGTCATTAACTCACAAATTATATGGCTTATTTATGCTACTTTGAAAAGCATATATTTATGCATAGTTTGCAGTGCATAAATAACAAAACTTCTTATAAATTCTCACTTTTCTGTCATTATTTGCTGTGTCCTTCAAACTATTAGGGACTGAAAGGTTTTCTTTTATATCAAGCACTTAAGACTTCTACTGGAGTAGAGGTGCTACAGTAACACAAAACATTGTTTTCATTTTTTTCACTTATTCTCCAAGCCCCTATATCATGTCAAAACATATTTTCTTTCTAAATATAAAGACATACAAAGTAAATCTCAAGAAATAACAAGTTATAAAATATTTTCACATTAAGTCGTTTGTGGAAAAAAATCTCATTAAAAGGCGATATTGACACTCTGAATGTTGTCCATGTCTAAATATAAAATTTAAATACTACTTAGTGATAGGAACAAAGGTTTCATGTGAAACATCAAATGAAAAGTAAAACATGCTATTACTTAAGATAATACTAAAGTAATCACAACCTATTGATTCTACGAGCTGCTAGCAGTTCTTACCTATAAGAAAAATACAGAAGACAAAGTTATATGATTACCAGGTTGCAAAGAAATTGTTTACCTAAAGGTTTATAAAATTTATATTTGTAAATTCAATATTATTTACATGCCTATCATTTATCAGTCATGTTGTTGTCCCCCCAGTCTGTGTATAGAAAAACTGTGATAATTAAAGACATTTCAGAAGTTCAATAAACAAGAGTTCTATTTTCTGCTTTATTATAAATTAAAATCTAAATAGTTTTACCTTTGAAACAAGAAGTGAAATAATTTCTTTAACTGTTTCTTCAATCAAGTCATCTATTTTTGAATGGTATTGTTGCTGTATTTCAAAAGATAAAGAAGCATTAGCATGTATATGAAGACACACTTTTGTCATAAGTCATAAATGGTACAAAGCTGATAACCCTGCCAGATCAGATTTACTGAAAATTATCATTTTGAACATCAGAAGAATAAACCCTTGAAAACGATCCACCCAATCAACACTTTCTTACATTCTCTGTTGAAAATTTTCCCATGTACACTGTTGAGTTAAGCAGCTAATGGGGTTATTATTTAGATGAATTGAGTTCTTATTCTTATTCAGGCGAAGGAATGTGAAGGATACTTTTTGTCTTCTCCTATATAATTAAGGTGGCCATGTATTTTTTTTCTAAAGGGTTGGTTTAGCTGGAGAAGCAAAAAGACTAGAATAAGATTTAATTAATACAGCATTTCATGTCTGACAACTCTCATTCATAAGTTATTTTAAATGTCCTCTAGAAATAAAATGAGCTCCAATTGTTCATCCTAAAAGAGCCTTTCTGTTAGCACAGTGAGCTGCAGTTTATACAAATCTTACAATATGCTCAAGCAAGGGCAAAATTAAAATTTCATCAACAAAGCAGAATAGATGGTAACAAATTAATAGGCCATAAAAGGCATAATAAAACAGACTTCATTCTCCATAGCCTTTTTCTTTTGCTTTTTGAAAAAGAAGGTGCCTTTAAGTAAATGCTTTTAAAATAAATCTGAAAGACTTTTTAGATAATACTACAGAGTTCTCTCCTGAAATTAACAGGAACTGGGGATCCCATTCTGTCGAGGAGGCACATCAATTTAAACAGTAATTCTTCCTTTAGAAACATTTATCTGACAGCAAAGATTGTCCCCAATAGCCACTTCACAGAAAATGTGACTTGTAAAGACTAACCCTGTCTTCACAGTTCAAGGCTACTTGGAACAGCTAACAGCATAATGCTCGGAGTAAAAGTACTGAGGTCACTATAAACATTAGCCTAACTTAGCAGCTGCCAGATGAATAGTTTCCAGAATTGTAAGTTTTTAAAAGCTATTTTTCATCTGCCTCAGAGTTGCTAGAGAAGCCAAAACATTAAACCTGATGTGCTTAATATATTTAGGAATGATTTTCTAAATAGCACACCTACTGAACCAGCATTTAAATTAAGAGAGAATAAAACTACGAGATGTGTTTGCCCACATGTAAGTATCTGCTTACAGGCACTAACACCAAGCGTGTTAATTTTTGGTTTTAATTTCTTTTAAAGTTTAAATGCTTGGAAAATGTGAATACACATCTTAGACAAACACCAGCAAACATCCTGGAACAGTGAAAGAGCGTATTAGAAATACATCACAGAACTTTTCACAATTTCAGATAGTAATGTCTTCACCAATATAACACACCTAGCTTGATCTGCTAAGGACTTAAATCACCCCAAACTGTCTGTGACAAATGTTGCTTAAACAGTCTTCAGAAAGATATACTTTCTTACTCTCTGAAAACAGAAGGTAATTATTCCCCCAGAGATGCATGTCAAAACTATACATATTTCTGTGATTCATAATTGTCCCTCTCATAAAGTGTCTGCAACTTTATCCCCACAGCACAATAAATTAAAGGAATCAATGTATATTCTAAGATCAGTTCCTCTATTTTTTTTTCTGATTTTCTTTTCCTTTTCCTTTTTTCCTCACCACATGTCAAGTATGATTTTGTAGGAACACAATATAATCAGTAACTTCACTGTATGTCCAAGAAAAACAAGAACCAAATCACGTTATTTAAAAATCACAACAGGCATCTGAAATTATGACATTTATTTAGAAATAAATTTTTGAATTTTTTAACCTCATTTTTTTTCCAGATTTATTTTGCAATCCATGAGATCATCAATTTTTTAGCCTACTCCTCTTCAATGTCAACTTTCAATAAAAAAGCTATCCCTGACAAATAAAAAAAAACCCATTCAGATCCTTGTGGAAGACTATTTGACTCCAGAAGACAGACTTTAAGAAGATAGCAAATATTGCAGAATTAATAAAAAACCATATGTGTTAACAAGTTTGTATGCAGGATCCTGAAAGAAGCACTTGCAGAACTGCAGCTTTTCTACTTCTGACAAGCTTGCTTGGTGAGAGGAGACTTATCCTCACTCTTTTTCCCAAACACATTTATGGACAGTTCTGCCTTTACATTCCTCTGCTGGCTGATGTGACCACAGTTCACATGGCGTCTGAATCTAGACAAGTCAGCTCCCACAGCTAAATTATTTGAATGCACATTGTGGAGTCTTTCAGCATCATCCCAAAGGCCCCAAAAGAGGTAATGTAGAACATTTTTCTGCCTTTCCAGCTGCCCTGGAGTAACCCCCAGTAAAATATTAAATACAGCTGCAGCTGTAGGAGGTACATGGGAGAAAACTACGCTTAGTGGTAAAGTGTGTTAGGAGATGTAAACAAATAGGACTGTCTTGAGGACAATCCAGCTGTTCTCCCAAACGTATCTCTTGGCTCCTAATAGTGTTTGGAAGGAGACAAAGTATTTAAGTGCCTTTTGACACCTGTGATTTTGGAGAAAGATGAGTTTGTTCCTAAATACTGTGGTGATCACTGAGAAGTGTAACTTGCTCTTTTCTACAATATATCTCTACAATATAGTCAATTTTATTTTTCATTCTTCCTCACTTTATCCCAATATTAAGAGTTGTTTTTTTTTAATTTTCTTTTTCCAAATTTTCATTTTTCTTACCTATCATACTCAAAAAGAATGTTGCTAGAATACTGCAGCATCTAGATCAGAAAGCTATTTATCACAGATAACAAAGGCAAAAAACTCTCTGCATTGAAGTTTGTGTGACAGAAAATTTTTCCCTTACTGCTGCTACTCTTTTGACTTGGGATCCAAGGACTGTAAAGGAGTAGCACCTATTGGTTTCTGGTTTGGGAAAGAAGGAATTGGGATAATGCTCACTGTACAACTGCCCAAGATTACATCCACTGAAACTAAGAAGCTGTGCAGGCAACTGTTTGAGAAACAGCAACAACCAGTATGTTACTCAGCTGTCTTGCTGTATATCCTTCCCCTGCACCCCATGAATTTCCATTCTGGTTGTCCATTAAGCAGGTTTCAGGCACCAACAGTTAGTATGAAATAAGACAATTCTCCCTGGTTCCTGCTTCTCAAATCCTCCTACAGCAACTGCCAACCAGTGCAGAAGGGAACTAGCCAGCTGAGCTCTCTTCAAACTCAACATACTGATCATGTCTGTAACCAAAAGATGCTGCACTTCTTTAAGGTTTTAAGGTGATATCCAGAAGGCAAGGAAGAGAGCCCTCCTGAATGGCAGACTTAGCAACTCTTTTTGAGGAGATGTAACTGGAAGATATTTTGGAGAATGGTGAGCAGTGCACAAAGTAATGTAGGAGAACATGGTGATACAATCAAATTTAAACTCTAAACTCAAGGTACTGTTACTGGCAACCATGTTACCATTACATAAGTATGAATTCCCTCCTATCTGACAACACGGGGAAAATTTCTGCAACTTACTCTACTTGAACAAGGTGTTCAACTGCTCATAGCTCTGTATAGTGAATGAAAAGAGCAGGCTGTATTCAAGGAGATGTTAGAATCTAATCATCTGATGAAATGACACCTTCCATTACTTGCAGAGTAAGTTCTGGAAATTGTCAGATGGATACTCAGTGCTGAGTTTTAGGTGAATGAATAGACCTTTTAAAAACTGTTAACTCAGTCCTTATGGAATGCCTTTTTGACTGGCAGAAAAGACTGTTTGAGACTGAAGTGAAGATGAAGGAGGACGAGGGGAAAAAAAGGTAGTATGGAAAAGGTTTCAAGATCAAGTGGTGAAGCAGAAGTAACTGGAAATGCCAGAGTTGCCATAAAGGAGCCAGAGATGCAACTGTTTATATTATGAGATGATCTCCTGCCTGCTTTTATAGATGGGCAGATTCCAGAAGTATCTCACCCAACAAATCTTGAAGCATTTCAAACCACCATGATATCAGCTACAAGCAACTGAAAAGCCTATTTTTTCTTCATCTTCAAAAAAAGCCAAAAAAAAGAATAGAAGGGTGTTTCCACATTATGTAATAATTTCTGATATGTGAAGAATTTGAGATTTCTTTGCTTTACTAGATGAATTGAGATGAAGATTAATTTGGGGTTTTTGAAAGAGGTATGCCTTTCATCACAGGTGTCAAACTTGCACTGAAAAGAAGCATTGGAATCATACAGGGTCATGACCAGATCCAGTAGGGAGCAAGGATTGTATTTCTGTGAAGAGTGTATCATGGAGCTTGAAAATCTAGAGAAAGGGAAATTTCAGAAGAGAATCTGGGGAGGGAGGGTTTGCAGTTCAGAAGTTAACTGCAAATGCCCAACTTTGGCTCTGAGGGGACTGGCTGACACTGCAGGAGGCATCACCCAGACCAGGTGAGAGGAATGGCATGATTGTGGAGAATGAGGCTATACTTGGACACCAAGTAAAAGATGAAATGGCACCATCAGTCTCAGGCAAGGAGTTCCTAGTGGTGGTTAACTTCTGATGACCCTGAAACAAATTGTTGCTCTTTTGCCTCAGTGAGAGGTGAAAGACTCCAAACCCTTGTGACCTGGTAAGGCAGGATGCTGGGTCTGAAATGCAGAACAGTGAAGAATTCATCTGGAACCACCTTAGAAGTTGAACAAGGAAAGGAGAACTGAGAAGCTGATGAACAGTCTGTAGCAAGGTCAGACTGTAATGGAATTCTGAGGACTAGGCCAACAAATTAACATGAAAAGCAATATTATAATTTAAAATTAAAAGTAGCTGTAAATCAAAGAAAAAATGTAGGTTAAAAATCAATAAAAATACACTTACCCATTGACTAGCAAACTGGTTCATGTCATGGAAAACCAAAAGGAAAAATAAAGATGACAGAGTAGAACAGGAAAATGATGAATGTCTCATTGAATTGAAAAAAAAAAAAGACAATTACATCAAATATGCTAACTTAAAAAGATGAGTCAATAAAATGAAAAGCACAGTGTACATATGGAAAAATCAAAAGAAACAATATGACCAGATAATGTAAATGTGAAACTTCCCAAAGCAGATATATTTTTTGTTGCCAAATTCTGACAAATGTTTCTGTCCTCTCTCCAAAAACAAATCAAACAAAATTACACTGCTAAAGCTTTAGCACAGCAAGGACAGTTTTATTTTGTGCCGGTGTTCTCACCAGCCTACACAGTATGCCCTTTTCACTTCACTGATTATTCCTGCTGTGAGTGGCAACATGGGAAGGATGGTAGTCAGTGAAGTCTACACGTCCTTCAAAAGCGCATCAGTGCTCCATGGTGGGGTACCCACAGTCCTGGCAACAGACTACTGCCAGAACAGTCCCTGTCCTTGGAGGCCAAATAAAATATCCCATTAAATTATCTTATTATTTCCTCTGTTTTCAGCATGTATACAGGCATGAATGATGCATATATGAACCATTTAAAGCCAAAACTTACATGTTTAGAACCCGTCTGCAAAGGACAATGTTTTGACTCTCTCTCACTATTACAAGAGAGTCTGTTTTGTGAAGTGGGCTGTTTTTCTGCTGCAACCCAAGAGAAATTCCCAGAGGGGCTGTGAGTCAAGAAATCCTCTGAATGTTCAACAGACTCATAGGTCACGGCAAATAAATTACAGAAGCACTCTGTGTCTTCTCTGGTGGAAGATGAGGGGTTGTGTCTAGCATGATGCTTCTAGGAAGCAGTCCATGCATGCTCCTGTGCATACAGAGCTACGTGACACATTGCAGCTCGTTTGAAATCAATCTGCTAAGGACTGTCTGCAGCGTGCGATGCCTCAGATTAACCCAATACAGAAACCAAACATACAAAACTCCACTCACCTCTTGCCCTCCATCCAGTATGCAGAGTTTAGCTGTCTGCTTTTTGGCATCAACTAAGACATTAAACATCGTACACAGAGAAGAAGGGATACGCAAGTCTGTTGTTTTGTTTGCCTTTTGCAGTTTTAGTTCAAATGCAATTCGTGTTCTGTTTATTAAAACAATTCATAATATGAGTCTCTAATAATTCTGAGCAAGCGTGCAAATATATAAACCCTACTAAACATGTTGGCTTAACTATGTACATGCATGTGAAAACATCTTAGAAATAAAATTCTGTAAGTGCAGAATATATACCCATTCAATAAACAATTGCATTGGTGGTAATCTCAAGGTTCTGCATGGCTTCAGCTAATTCAGTTGAACAATAGAATTGTTATCTTCTTGTCTACTAGGTAACAATATGCTTCCCTCCATGATTAGTAAGAACAACATAAACCAATGAAAATACCCCACATTTTCCAGCACTTCTATGTTAAAATACAGTTTGTAATACTAAATGCTTGCATTTAAGAAATATAATTTTAAAGTCTTCATGCTTTAACAGAAAAGAGAATTGTATTTAAGAAAAGGAGTTGATTATTAAGTAAATGTTAATATTCATATTGAAAGGACATATCATGAGATACATAACATGAAACCCCTATTTTCTTCTCACACCACTGTAAATACAGAGCAATGTCACTCAAATGAGTTACAGTAGTTCAGAATATATAAATATAAAAGTAATGTTTGGTTTCCACACATTTTTAAATGTGGGCACCAGACACTGATCCAGTATTTTAAGAAGATGGGAAGAGAAGCATCTTATTTCTAGTTTAGAAAGTCTTGTACATCATATTAGTATCACAATAAGAGTTATAACAAAATATTTCCATCATTCTTGTCTGAGTTGCTACTAATACAATCCATCCTATGGATATAATTTACTTTCTTTATTACCTGATGTACAGTATCTTTGAGCACACTAAAACATACTCAGTATATTAACACTAGTATGTTATGTATTCACTCTAAAATATTAATACATTTTACGTATTGACACTAGAATCATTCTATAATATTAACTATTCTCTACAGATCAAACAGAAAAAATGTCAGGATTGGTATCACAGATCAAATCCTGATCCATAAGGAATTCTTTTTAATGCTTCTGTGTTAATAATTCTGTTCTCAGCTTTTTGTTATGATATCAGCAGTGAGCCATTTTTAACTGATTTTGTGTGTGCCATTGAAATCCACACAGTCAAATCTGCATGGTGCAAAGTTTTAGATAATATGTGGCATTAGATTTATTGCCTAGGAGAAATCCAAGTATTTATATTAACACAAATGACTTTCCCATATTGATCTGTAGTGATCTTTAAATAAGACATAAGAAGAATTTGAAAAGATGAAATTTTGAATAAATTATTTTAACTAGTACTAATTTCATACATCTTATGTTTTAGTCCTGTTGATAAGTCCCATTGTAAAGATTTTTTCTTCTTTTTCCAGGCTCAAAGTCAATAAAATCAATATATTACTGCATCTCAATGCTACTCCTTTCATGGTTTTTAAGACAAAGATTACACTGATAGTTCAATGATTTTACTATTTTTCTAAGTTTTGTTAGGTATTTGTAGTTGACTGAGCTTCTATGTCAAATTATTTAGAAAACATGGATGCAGGCTTACATGACTGCAGCTTTACAAGATATTACCTCATATCTTCTTTTGCTACAGAGCACAAATAGAAATATTTGTGAAAGACTTCTGCCTTTTTTTGTCATGATTTCATCACTGTAATTCTAGTGACAGGCTCGTAACTAAGCCTGAGGTTTCTACTATGCCTGTTCCTACTATGTTGAACAGAAAGTAATAAAATACTAGGTTACCAGGTTTAACCTCAGTGGATGTTAAAGGTTCTCTGTTTAGGTTTCCTTCTGAATGTTGTATATTTTCTGATTAACACTATTAAATTTCCTTCAAACTTTATTTGTTCCCTGTTCTTGGATTTATGTTTTTTAAACCAGTATTTTTGTGTCCAGACTAAGCTTTCACTGAAGCAGCTAGTAGGAGATACTTGTAAATTTTATAGACATACAGATATTTCTTCTAAACTCAATGATATGCTCTGAAAACTATGGCAGAAATCTTTTCAGATCACACACAGAATTTAAAAGAATATACCCATAAGATACAGCTCTAGATAAAAAACAACATTGTTTTCTACAATTTCCAAAAGCTTAACAATATAAAACTTAGTTTCAGTTGGATGACTTACAGATAGCCTTACTTAGTTTATTGTATAAGTGCAGAAATGCTGTACAATCTTTAGTTTTAATATATTTCTTAGAGACAGTACTCTAAAATCATGGCAAATTAAGTAGTATTATTAACTGAACATAAAAAAATAATATAGTGATGAAGGGAAACTTGCAAAAAGAAAGGTTTCTTCTAGCAGAATTCTGAGATGTGTTAATATTTGCCACAATATGGACTAGAAAGAGACTGGGTTTACTCATTTCCAAGGGTCTATGTGCAACATATGTAGAAATTCTCCTTGGTATTTCCTAGATGTTGCCTAATTACCGATGGCTAGACATTGGGAAATACACACAAGCTATGATGTCTTTACAGTTGCCCTGATTCCTATGACAGGATTCTGGTACAGCTGTACCTCTGTGAGCCAGTATGGCTGTTTCTATGTTAATTTTCAAGTCTCTCCCAATTTTTAGTTTTCAACTGTACCTTTTAACGCAGGCTTCTATCATGTCAGTGGCCATGAGTTTAAGTCTCTGCTCCAAATGGTGAGCAAATTCTGGTTCTGGCCAGTGAAGATCTAAGACAAACATCTGCAGAGCATCCAGTTTCCAGAAAAGATCTTCTGATGTAGCTGAGCCATTGCTATAAGAAACAAAACAAAACAAAACAAAAGTCCCCAAGAAACAGAAGAAAAACGTATGGATGTCTATCCCAGTTGCCACAGAACTATCTAAGGTAGTAAAGGTTTCCTTACCACAACATCTTCCTCCTTCACTTCACTGTATCTCATAGCACAGTTTTTATTATTTCAAGAATGTGAAAATGGTCATGGAAAATTCAAAATAATTCCCATTATGGTGAAAAAAGTAAAATTTTCTCATCAGTTAACTGAGAAATATGGCAGACTAGGGACATACATGGGATGTTGTGGAACATGGAAAATGAAATAGCTCAAATTTCAGATCAAGACAGGAAAATAAAGGGTACAGGAATTATTAATGAGTAAGAACCATTTCAAAACAGTGAAGACTTTGCACATATGTTTTCTTGCCTTCATAATTCTGGTGGATAAGCCTACCAAAGAAATGAGGATGCTAGTAGTAACGTTGTGAAAGAGATATCCAAACAAATAGTCCCTTGATAAATGTTCATTAATTCTAACTGAGGGAGTAACATCAGATCGCAGTGGAAAAAAGAACAGAAACTATTTAAAGAATTTGTGCACAAACAAAATGGGATTAATATGGCTGTATGTCATCTCAGATCATCCACGTAGTTTTAAAATTCTTCTTCCATCCTGAATTGATTGCTAAACTTAAACACATTTGTTTGTGATAAGATAGAACAATTTAAGGCTAATTTTAGAAGTAACTACATCTATGCTTCCACTGTCATCATGGATTTATTGCAGTTTCACGACGTGTTGTATTACAGTGCCTGGGTAATTGTTTAAGGACAGTTACACTATGCAGCATGGCATTCCAGGATGTTAGTGACACAAGCAACCAAAACTCACCCTGACAGGCCCAGTTCAGATCCAAATAGCTTAATATGTCACTACAGCCATTTTCTTTATTCTGCCTCACGACAAAAGAACATAATTAACAAAATGTTAAGTGACCCCTGCTCTCATGGAAGAAGTGAGTGAGTCCTCAGTGTGTTCAGGACAGAGCAGGGTCAGAATAGAAAACAAAAAAATAGAAAGGACCTGTAGTATCTGCCCACCTAATGCACCCCTCAGAGAGCAGCACCACCAGTGGCTCACACCAGCTCAGCCAAGGCGGCGGGCGGTGGAGTGAAGCAAAGCACAGCTCGTGTTCAGGGCTCTGAAGAGGCAGCAAGGGTGCAGCAGGAGCACAGCTTCGGTCTCACAGTACCCTGTCACCTCCCAGACCCTCTCAACCAGCCCCTGCCCCACCGCCTTAACGCTACCACACCTTCTGCGATGCCATCGCAGTGCTGGAAGGGGCGGCTGGGCCAGGCCAAGGGGCAGCCGGCGAGGGCTGGGCAGGGCGTGACAAGCTGGGAGCAGGGGCACCTGCCTAAGGGACAGGCTGGCTCCAGGCAACCCACCCTGACGTCAGCTTTGCTTTTAATTGCTGCAAGTTTTGGCATCTTCGCTATGCACAGCACGTCCTATGCATAGGACACTCCATGGTCTTAGACAGGCTTTTTTTTTTTTTTTTTTTTTTATATCATGCATATTTCCTCCACCTATTTTAAAGAGGAATTCTTAATTTTACATTTTATTGTGCTTCTGAAAGAAAACAGCAGAAACAAAAGGCCCAATGGGACTGCTAAGGTTACAACTTGCTTAGGGACATTAGCTGTTAAGGTTGGAACTGAATAGGGAACACCTTTATACATCAAGTTTAATTAAGAAATAGAAATAACAAACCACCAGAACTTCTGAGAAAGTTTGTAATACTCTAATAGTGTTTCTTAAAGTTATATGACAAGTAAACACTGAAGATTTCATTATATCTGCTGTGTACACTGGCAATAAGTGAAGTTGTAGATACTATGCTATACACATGATTTGATTCAGGACTGACTAAGGCAATTTTTGAGATGACTGGAATAAAACAAGATGATAAATTACATAGGGACAGAAATAGGGACAATTTTAGTATATACATATTTAAGTTGACAGGAATATGTATTTTCTAGAAAACAAACCATATCTTGTCAAGAAAAAGAACTATGACTTTTCATCTTCAATTTAAAGATCATACAATTTAACCATTTTTTATTCTTCCACAGGTTTTTTTCTTCTTTCTTTTTTTCCTAATGGAATTCCAAATTAGATTCTTTAGGACTCAGGAGGACTAATGTGCTCTCAATAACATCAATGTATTCTTATGCACGTTCACTCCCTGGTAGCCACTTAATTTGGTTTCATTAGACTACCAAATAAAGTTCACAATGATAATAAATGTAATAATAGACACAGGTTCATGAAACACTAATTCATTCTGTGACAAACACTAATTCATTCATTCTCTTTTTGTATCGTTTTGAGCTCTCATTCTTCAATTATTTTATTCAGCATTGTTATACTCAGCATTGAATTTGACTAACATATTATTCTAATAACATGGGGAAGGAAAGTAAAGTACTACAACAGAAACTGCATGTGCCTAGTTGACACATCCAGACACAAACATCTAATTTGTTTGTTAAATGCTGAAAAATAAAAAAGTGACCTCAATCATCTTGTTACTGCTATTTGTACTAGATACTTGTTTTATTTGGATCTTAGGATTTTTCCTGCTTCTTGTTCAGTAAAAGTGTCAGAAATAGTATTAATTGTCAGTACATACATTAATAACCTGAAGTGGTTACACAGTCTGTGGATTGGCCTTCCCTAGTAGGAGCTGGTTATATCACTTCAGGGTTTAATACTCCATAAAATGTAATCTGAAGAGCCAAACTCAGTTTTTATCTCCTCGTGGCAGCAGCAAGAACTCCTTAGTTCAAGTCAAACCACTAAACCATTTCAATCTCCATCCTTAATTCCAGAACAACTTTTTTTTTTTTTTTTTTTGTGAATGGACAGGACACATTCTTGGCTATTGGAAAATTTTTATTTGAATGTGTATGGTAAAGCTGCTTCAATCTAATGAATGGAGTAATCTTGCTCTACCAGGAAACTGAACTTGTACTTTCTCTTTAAAAACTATATTCAATATAGTTATCTATGTTTTTAAAATTAAGCACAAACTTCACTGTTTTGCCAGTCAAAACTTCTCTTCAGGACCAGTTCTTTGTGCAAAAAGTACTATCTAGCTGTTCACTCTTTTTCATCACATCACAGCCCAGCAATAAGAAAAGGTTCCAAATGATTAAAAGAGGCAAATATGCTCAACCTGTTTTTTCTTTTTTCAGTGGCGATTTGGTCACACTTTAACTGAGAGAGTGGACCAGGTATCTCCAGAGGTCCATTTTAACCTAAATTATTCAATGGCTTTATGCCTTGCATCATACTGAACACAGGAAAAAAAGGTCCAAGACATAGTGTTTCTCCAAGACCCTGCAGAATATTGCACTTAGGAGCTCCATACAGCCTCCTAAGTGATCCACTTATCCACTGACAGCTGAGAGGCAGCTTGCTACTAGGCTTACCACGTACCTAAGCAGCAGCAATTAGTCAAAATCCACTACTAGAGCACACTGGGTGCAAGAGTAGCACACACACGACTCCAGAGTAAATGCAGAACATATAATTTCTAGCCTATATGTGAAATTCCATAGGGTAGCTAGGGATAGGAGAACATAGGAGAAATATTAAATATCCAAGGACATTCTCAATTGACCACAAGATTCAAAAGCTGGCTTCCATTCTTTAGAATTTACCAAGGGCAATGATAGTGATTTTATAAATTACTGCAATTATCTTTTTTTTCAAGGTTATTACGGAGTTACTACCCATTAGTGTTTTGTGAGGACTGTTTACAAAATGGGGCACTAGCTCTATGTCCTTTGTGAAACCCTATCTTGTGAGCTCCAGCTCTACTTCCTTTACGCTGCCTCAAGATGTATATTCAAGGCTCAGAAAGTAATCTCAGAATTTCTTCAACAGAAAAAGATTTTCAATAATTACAGTCAATGACATTTAGCCCCATCTATCTATTTTGTACCAGCGGATGAGGGGGAAGGATGGAGCAGAAATTTGTCACAGCAAGTATCTGCTTCTGTATGGTCCCTCAAGGATATTAGATACAGAGCTACTTCATGGTTCCTCTTAGTTCAAAAGTGAGAAAACCTGAGGATCATGCAACCAAATCATGTTTGACTCCTGCATGTTAGCATTTTTGGAAGAAAAGAAATTTGGCCCACAACATATATTTGTTTTCCAGAACACTCAATAGAACTAGCTATATTCAAAACTCCTTATTCCACAGAAGGTAGATGAGCTACGTTTCACTATTCCATCAGTCCTTTGTCGTTACTTTTAAATACCCATCCTTAAAAATGTAGACCATAGCTTCCCACTGCTTTCCTGGAGGCAAGCACTATGACAGTACCCTACGTGGCATGACAGATGCAATCCCCCAAAACAGCACTGAAACGTGGCCTCCTGACTTACTCAGCATGCACAAACACACAGAGAGCTCCAGCATGAGAGCTCAGACACATTCAGACCTGAGCCCTTCATATCAGAATCAGAGCACTGCAACTACTCCAGCAGGTCCTTCTTGTCCCTCAGTATTTCCTGACACATTTCCTTTGATGTTACCTGTTCTCGCTGGAAGGCAAGACAGGACTATTCTTTTGCAAGTCTGCATCTTATTCCAAGTTTCCCCAGACTTGAGTTTTGCTGAACTTCATGTTCTACACCAGCACAAGAGAGCAACAGACAGCCTCAGGTCTGTATGTACAATATTTTTGGTCAATGAATCTATGTCATGTCTGCACTGAAAATGACAATATATAAATGAAACCATGAGCAACTACAAACACCCACAAATCTTAACTTAAAAGCAAGGTCCAGAAGAGGCACAGAAATGAAATTTAAAATACAGAATGGAACAAAAATGCATTTTAAAGTAGTACATCTGAATTAATGAATAAGTAAGGAAAAAAAAAATCATTCTTTTACAGAATATTCAAACTTTTTGCTCTTTAAGTATGTTGTCTTCAGCAAAATGGAACAGTAATCCACAGTGCTCTGCATGTCTAGCCAAGGTGTCCTGTGAGTTGTCTTCTCATGAGACCAATCAAGAAAAACAGACTACTACTCATAACACCTTCCCCTTTTCATACCTCCCTTTCTAATGTCCAATAATAAAAGGTTAAGCCAAAACAACTGAAAACAAGGTAACTATCTTCCTAAGTGCTGTCATAAGCAGTATACATTTAGTACTCCAAAACGTGATCAAGGAAAAAAAACAACAAAGCAACAGTTAATTAAAAAATAGAAACAATCTTCTGTAGTAATGTTCAATAGAATTGCAGCAACTTTGAAGTGAAAGAGGGAAAAATCTATTTTCAGCAATAAAGCACACAAAATGCCTCACTGTGAATATATTTTCTCCTCTTTCTCTTCAGTAAAAGTTCGTAGGTAGGCACATAACAGCACTGTGGAATATGAAAGGACTTGAACATAAGAGCATGAACATAAGAGCATGAACACAAACGTCAGTAAAGCTTGGAGAATATGAAATCTTTTCCTATTGCAAACAAAACAGACATAGAACTTGGCATTCTTGGTAAACAGGTAACTATAACACAGTTGTCTCACAACTGCTTTTTCTTGTTCTTTTTGCCTGTACATTCTTCAATGTGTAATTCAAATTTATAATAATTAATTGGCCAAAATCATCACTTTAAAGGGAAAGAAGGAAGTTCAGCACAATGCAGTGACATACATAGTCATTTTCTTGCTAAAGCGTCAGCTGCGTGGCTGGGAGGGGGAGTACAGTGTACTGGGAGAGAAGGGCTTGGGGCAGTCAGAGGGGAAGAGCCACCTGCACTGACAAAACAGGGCCCAGGGTAGGTGCCAAAGGGCACCTGAATTTAGGTGCCTTTGCTGATTCTATGTACGTTGCAATATGTCACTCTAGTCCATTTAATGTGGGTGTTCATCAGACCAAAAGGGAAAACTGTCAGGAAACACTGGGTTTTGCTTAGTATGTCTTGGAGCCTAGGTATTTGATTACTCCCCACTGGAGAACTTAACTAGGAAGAGGAAAAGAACACAAGAAAAAACGCAAGAATTTTGTTCTTCATGAAAAGAATGGGATGGGAGAAGTGAAGGAAATAAAATACTTCTTTCTTTTATGTAACAGGGAAAGTAAACCACATCCTCCATCAGAAGCTGAAACATCATAACCAGCAGGAAAGAAGAAATTCATTAGCTTGGGAGGAGGAGTAACTGGCTTGCAGTGCCTTCACTTTTATTTTTTTGATCAAAATACAATACATGGAGATTCTCAAAAGTTACTTGGCTCTTCAGTAGGATGTAGGAAGGCTGATTGTTAAAATACTACCTGAATTCCACAGTATTGTAAAGGTAAGTTAATGCTGCCCGCAATTTGAACGCTAATTTATACGCATTTTCTAAAACATAACTTCAAAGCTCTATGTTTAGGGAAAAAGAACATGAAGAGGTGCCTATAACAGAGCCAGCACCTTGGCTGACCTCTTCTCAAATGCTAGGTGAAGTGACTGAAGGGATGACCTTACAAAGACCACACTGCAGTGGGGACACTGCTCGCCCCTGCTTCTCAAGAGAAGCAGCAGACCAACAGATACTGCTGGCTAATGTTTACAGCACACATCAGCCTCAGTGTTCACCAAACACTTTGAAAATCTCATTGGTTAGTTTAATGTGTCATGCATACTTTGCCATACGCACCATGAACCTTAATACCAGAAAACGTGCAAAAGGGATGAGCCAACACTCACAAATTTTTTGGCAATACAGTCTAGGAGTTTGTAGCTACATTAAAACCTTAATTTAGGAAAGCTCTACCACTATGATCCTCCAAACATAATTCTTATTTATTATATATTAATTATAAATTCAACATTCAAAGTACATTATTTTTAATACATACGAGTCATTTTTACTGGATGGGGCTGCTAGGACACAGACTGCAAGAGGACCAGATCTAACATTATAACAGCTCTTTACTCTGAAAGCCATTCTTAAAAAAAAAAAAAGAACCCTTAAAAGCATGGGAATAACAAACAGGAATTTGAGTAGCAGAAGACCAGTTAGTTTGTATTCAAAGCTGAAATGACTTGCATAAACACATCAGGAGAAACCTAGCTTTATTATAGTCAACACAAAAGGTACCAAAGCCAAGGATTAAGAGGAATTTTGTCAACTTTTAGGGGAACTAGCAGCAGACCAGCAATCATAATACTCAATAGACAAATGTCAGAAGTCTGGCACAGCACGAACTATCAATTCCCTTTTTACATGGAGTCACATGGAAAAGATGAGGGGTAATGATTCCTACAAGTTCCTCCTAGGGAGATACCGATTGGACACAGGAGGAAAATGTTTCACAATGAGAACAGTCAGACACAGGAATAATCTCCCCAAGGAAGTGGTGGATTCCCCAACATTGGACACTTTTAAGATTGAGCTGGACAAGGTGCTGGATCTTGTCCAGACCATGTTTTTGCCAAGAAAGGCTGGACCAGATGATCCCTGAGGTCCCTTCCAACCTGGTATTCTAAGACTATGATTCTATGAACTCTTGCAGTAATGGATCTAAGTCCTTGTTAGGAGTGTTCAATTCCACTGTAAAACTTGAGAAGACAATACGAGGCTTGAAATCATATTATCGAGCTTTGCATCTTGAACATGTATTTTTTGAAATCTTTCATGTTCATCCTTTCCTAACAAAACTTTAGCTAAAATAAGGTTCTTCTTGAACCTTTCTCTAATGTATATGAATGTGTCCTCGCACAGAAATATGGCCTATAGCTATGGGAATATTCTCAAAGAACAGAGCATGTCTGCTCTCTTTATTTTTTTTTTTTTCCTAAGAAGAGAGCACTGAAGTATTGGAGAGAAATCAAAAAGAAATACATATTTTTTTTCAAACAGATGAAGAAATGGATAAACTTCTATTCTGTGTACTTATTAACCTTTTACTGTTTTCCTGTAACATGGATATTTAATTTAATGTCAATATTTGCAATCAATTCTTTTCAAACCAATATACAATGGGTTAATCAAACCCCTGCAAAAATACGATGCGATACCTCACTTTACAAAACCAGCATCTAAAATCAATTATCCAAAAGGTTCCCCACTGCTTATTAATTCAGAGGAGTCATTATGTTGTTTAGGGTAATAACACCACTCATACTATGACAGACCTTTGCCAAGTTGCTTTCGTGAGTTATCAGGTTGAAGGCTGCTACATTTTAATACACTAGAAAGCGCAACTCACTAATAGTCCATGCTTGGCTCACTCCCAAGAAACAGTAATTTCCAACTAAGAGATCATAAACACCATGCAATCCAAATACAGCTGCACAGAACACTAGCAAGGCCATGCAGAGCTGACATACAGTCAGAAGGTTATTGAAGAATACACACGTGGAGTCATACAAAGAAGTCATCCAGGTTGGTGTAGTAAAGCTAGGTATTTGTGGAAGATTAAGAGGCAAACTTGGAACTTTTGGAAGAGCTACATTAGGAAGACTGTTGGTGATGCTCCTGTGAAGAAATAAACAATGTAGGAATACAATAAAAAATAGAATACTTGGAGGACAATGGGGAGAACACCTGATTAGACAGAAAGATATAGGCAGGTGCTTTGTTCAGATCTTGTAGAAAGCACTTACTTGACAGGTTGCCATGACTCTTGTTCAAGACCTCTGTGAATGGACTGGGCAATTGATGACTCCATGAGATCGATGTAGCGGATGACCATGGGAACAAAAATTTCTTGCAAGTGCTTGTGAAACTTTCCATTGCACAAAAGTGCTTTAAAGACAAACAAAACACAAATAAAAAAGGTCAGGCCTTTCCTAGTTTCTTTTGCTACAGGAGAGAGTATTTTAAAAAATGTTTTATTACAAAAAAGCATTTTAAGAACAAGATCCAGCTTGTGTAGGAAATACAGTTCATAAAAGAAGTGCTCCAAAAGGACACTGCAGTTCATTTTTAAGCTGTAAAGAAAACTAGGCACATACTGAAGTTTTGAAGTTGAACAAGAACACTTTTGCCTCTTCTTAAGATTAGTAATATACTTTGCTGAAGCTAAAGATTAGCAATTTTGTTCAATACTTAGACACCAAGAAAGAACAAAAAAACAAACCAACATAATTTGAATGTCATTCAATTATTTTTATTCTCCTTATGCTAAGAACAAAGGTTACAGTAAAACATTTCAGCCTCACTAGGCTATGTGTAAAACTAAACAGGATTTCCTCCGGATTTCTTCATGGAAAAAGGCAACATGTGACATGTAAGTGTTTGGGGGAACAAGAATAGTTTCCTTATCTACTCTGTGTCCTCAGGAGCTGGCAAAGTCCTGAATCACCACCTATTGCTACACAGGATATTCAATGAGCTCTTGAACAGAAAATGTCTTGGTATACCTATGCATGTTCATACATAAAAATCTTGAAGGCCAGAGCTCACCACCACAATCTTTTCCCAACTTGACAAGTGCACAAATCTCATCAAGGAAAAAATTTTTCACTGTGAGGGTGACAGAGCACTGGAACAGGCTGCCCAGAGAGGTTGTGGAGGTGCACAAACCTCATCAAGACCTCCACGGATGAAAGTACCTCCCAGCCAGCCCGTGTTCATGTGAAACTCCTCCTCAGCAGCTAAGCTTGCCTCTCTTCTGCCCTCTCAACTGTCTTGCAGAATTTTAAAGGATGCTAACTCTACACTTCCCTTCTGGAAGTTTGCTTATTATCTGGTGTGATCATCTCCAACTTTATAGTAATTGTAGTTTTATAACTATTTAAAGGAAGTCCTCAAAACTAGTTGCCTCAAACACTTAGGAAACCTGACATGTAATGCACACAGAGGTGTTCTCCTGCTTTTCAAAAGACAAAAAAATGAACCATATTACCCAAGAAAAATAAAGTCCTCTAATCAGTAGAAAATTACCTGCTTCAAAGATGGGATTCACTGCATGAAAAACTGTATCCACAATGCAAACTGAAGGTGCTTAAAACCTGAAAGTTAATTGGTCACCATCATTGCTTGCCCCTGTGCTCCCTGGAATGTTCTCTTAGAAAATCCTAACTCTTGGCACACTGATGTCCCGTCCCACTCTCAGAGTACAGCCGCTTCATATTTTGGATATGTCTGTGTTCACCTATTAATGCAGCACTATTATTACAATCCATGTGCACACGGAAACCATACAGGCAAGCTGAACCACAGACAGAAATTTTCATGATTTCGGTAGCTCTCCTTTTCTCCCACTCACATTCTGCTATTTTAAATTCTTTTGCAGGTTTCTCCTCCCACCTATACCTGCATCCAGGCTTCCCATTTGATTTGGATGGGTCCTCATTCTGATTAGGCTTCCTCTTCCTAAGAAGAAAAGGCTGTATCATGGGGCTCAACCCTGGAAACCATCTCATAAATTACAATCCCTCTCGTTCCATTACTGTAACTTCCAGAAACCCCTGTGCCTTCTGTTACTGAATGATGTCCACCACAAACTGAACCTGAGACAGATGGAGACTATGGGAGAAATGTGTCATCAAGTTTCCGTTCCCTATTGCTACTTCTATTGCAAAAAAAGTGCCTTTGTTGCTAAATGTCTGCACTATAGTTGTTGTTTTTTTTTTTTTTTTTTTAATTGGATGTTATGATCTGAAAGCAAAAACTAATGAGTCAATACTAAAGAAACCAGGTCTCTCTAGTTTTGTTCACCTGTTCCAAAAAATTTTGACACTTTTAGCTAACTTCAAATATATTACACACAGGGGTGGAGACATCAGATAAATGAAGTTTCATGAAAACAGGCAGCTATGTAGCAGGCAGAGATTATTAGGGTTTCCACTGAGAAAAAGGCAGCGGCATAGGCTCAAGTCTTATTAAACACTTGAGAATCCACCCTTGAGAGCACCTATGAGTCCAATACAAACATGCTCTCCATTATTTACGCTGCTCCTAGAGCTGCTTGTTAACTAGCTGGTTGTGGCATAATTATTTGTACATCAGGCACTCAGAACACTTATTTTTTCTATACTTATATATCTTAAAACTGCAACAACTGTGACCAGCAATAATAGCTGAAGAGGATTTGGATATTAACACAAAGGTTTCACAGTCAACAGCTGATGAACATTGCCTTTGACAAACAAAAGGTAGCTGGTATCAAGCTACATATTAGGCCAATTTTTCAAGGCAACACTGAGCTTAAAAACAACAAGAATAATACAACTGTGTCAATTAAGTCAATATTGCTGCTTTATTGTGAATCAGTGCAGGACTGGCACTAATCAGGCAACCACAGTTACTTAAAGGGATGAGGCTCTAGTTTACTGCCTTCTGAGCACACCACAGAAATGCTTTGCAACGAGCTCTCCTCTGGGACTTATAACAAAGCCTCACGGGCATGAGGGTGACTTGTTATTCCAAAGGCAGAATGAAATTTAAAGAAGTCAAAGGCAATAAAAGCTGTTCAACTTAAAAAGCTGGATCATTTTCCTAATACCCTGACAGTCTTTGCAGGGAAGTGAAACTCCCCAAAACGATGCCAAGACTGTTGGTATTGACTGCACCTCCACAGAGGTCCCTTTGTATGTGGGCACACACGAGAGCGCTGTCTCGGATCAACAACTTGGTGAGCATTCTGTTTTCCCAGGGCTGAGGATATGGCAGCTCTGATTTACCCATCTGGAGATCTCTGTCAAGGATTACTGCAGGGCAGAGAAAGAACTCAGAGCGCAGGGATAAGTGATATAGCTGAGTATCATCAGCAGACTCATGGCACTCTACCCTGTGATTAGAATTGATCTTGCCAAAAGGTACCACCTGTGCATTAAAGCAGATGGGAAACAAGAGATCCTTGAGGAAATGCCACACTTCAAATCCCTCAACTACCACTTGTCTTCAAAGCTATGTAGCTTAATTCTCCATTGTCTTGTCGATATAGGCACCCCACACCCTCTTAATATGAGCCATCTCATATTCACATAAACAATAACAAAATGAAAGCCTATGCCAGGGCAAGGTAATACATAGACAATATCAGTGGAAAACGGATTACAGGAACACAGACCCCCAGATGGAAAAATATTGAAATACTGAACTTGAAAGTTATTCAATTGTTACTTATTAGGTAGCTGAAATATACTCAAATATCACAAGGAAAGACCAGAGATGAAAAATATAGCCAAATAATGCAGCTCTGGAATAAGGTTTCTCCTCTAGTAGTAGGAAAAAGACTCTACTGTGCCTGTGTACAACAGAAGCTGTGAGGCTTGTTTTGCTTTACTTATACAGGCACAGCTTAGGAGTTATCCTGGAGTCAGCGTGTTGTGCTGTCCTCAAGAGCTTCTGCAGAATCAAAGGAAGGAAAGAATCACACAGGTTAACACAAGCCTCTTCTCCACTGACAAAATTAGCACTTTGCCAGATAGTCTATAATTATCCTGCTCTCCACAGGAGTCTCAGGAAGGCACCACTTGGATTTTCTGTTCTATTTTTAAATCCAAAATACACCCAGTAAATTTTAAGAAGGAAGTTTCCTTGGGGCTCCATATTCTATTCATAGCAGTTGAAAATCACCCAATAATCTGTAAAAAGAAAGTTTAGATTTCCATTCTTTTCCTGTTTATATTACATTCTGCCTCCAGAGAACACTTACTAATCAGTTACTTAAATTGTGGTGAAAACTGCAAGTGTCTAAGCTTATATACAAGTTGTTGTGTATTTTTACACATAAGACATACTTTAAAAGTGAATTTTAGAGATATACCATGTGGTTGCAAGCTGAAAATTTTTCATCTTTACAGGACAGAGTGACACAAATGGCTCATTGCACAATTTTCTTATGCCTCAAACTCCCATTCAGTCAAAAGGTTATTGGATAGTGTGGCAAGACATAATGCAGCTTGAGTTAGCTCTCAGTGTCAGCATATAAAGTTTGCCTAAATTACCTTCAATCCACATTGTTTTCTATCTCCACCTTGTAGTTTAAGATAGGGGCTATGGTGTTATACATAAATTCTAGTACAGAAGTGGTACACAGGCTGTAACTAAGCAGGACGATGGTGCTGTCTTTGGTGGTGTTTGCCACTTTACTACTAGCAACAGCAATATTGCAATAAACATATCAGTGAATTCTTGTTTGAAATCAGTAGTCATGACAATGGCAATAACCTTCAAGAGGCTAACACTAACCATGCTGATTTTTCTAAACCAGACTGTGCAGAGGTGTACTGTGCCCGAGTTAGGGCAGGTACACAGACATTGCACTACGTAATACTCGATGGAAAATGAAGATAGTGAGTTAACTTATAATACTCCTAGTTTTGAGTCATTTGTGTCAATGTAGTAATGCAATAATGATGAGCAACAGCACAGTACATAGTGTCAATAAGTGACACTGGGAAAGAAAACTTTGCAAGGAAAGGAGCAGAATATTGAATGTACAACATCTAAAGCAAGCCAAATATATAGACACTTCCTGTAAGTAGGCACATGCCACTAAAAGTTACCTCTGACAAATCTTAAACAAGCAGGAATTACATGTCTGTCTTGAGGCACTAAAAACCTTACTAACCTGAATAATTAAACAACTACAGAAAGTAAACTACATTTAGTTTCTAATAATATATAGGCTCAGTGGACAAAAAGTAAAATGGTCATTACAGAAAATAAGACATAATCCTGGGACAACCACGTCCTTCTTACCTCTATGAATATCCAGTTCTGGAACAAATAATTTTGTTATCATAGAAATATACTGGGTACTGGTATTACTGTACAATCTGCAAAGCTTTACACAGCCGTAACTGTGTGTGAACAATAAAAAATGGAGATCATCAAAATGTATACGGTAAAAGCAGTGACAGTATTTCTTTCAAACTGTCACATTTTGAAAAATCACAACAAATTCATATACAATTTATAACTCATCTCCATAGTAAACGTAATTTTTAAAATGACTTTTTGGTATTTGTTAGCTCTTGTATGAAAAGCTGAAATATTTTATAGGAGAGGAAGATCATACTCCATTCATTTTTTAAAGCAGTTCTGCAGTAAGACTTAACAGGAAAGCAATCACTCATGAACTCATTGATGAATGCTTAATTGTAGAATGTCAGAAAAAAATGGAGAAGCTTAAAGTGACTCAAAGTGGAGTCATAATCAGAATCACAGAATGGTTTGGGTTGGGAGGGACCTTAAAGATCATTTAGTTTCAATCCCAAAATAATCGAAATGTGAAGCTTCAGTCAGGACCTCTTCCTTCTGTTTTTTACTCCATGAAAAGTTACATGCTGTATTGGAAAATGCATTTTTTTTCCTCATTGTTAAATGAATATTAGCTTTGGAGTATTCGGCTTGAATCTTGTACAATGTTTTGTATACTATGTAAAACAACACATCTGATATTATTTGACTAGCAAAGACTATGCATTTTCATTATCCCACAGTCTTTCTAATATTGTATTTTAGTGACATAGTTATAAAAATAGTCTTACATGCAAGTTTTCTTTAATGCTGTAAATGTTAGATTGTTTCTTTATTGTTAAGAGTTCGCTCATGTCAGGTTTATGTGAAAACTGACTCCTGCATTGAAGACTTAGAGCTCATTTAAAGCTCTTGAGATAGAATAACACGCAGGTGTCAGTCCTCCAAATTTCAGTGAAGATTAACCTAATATGCAATATGGTGACCTAACAGTTCTTCATTTGAAAGAAATCTGAAAAGTAATCTCTGATATAGCCAGAGTGAGAATAACCCAGTGGGATTTCCACCTCTTCATTTCCTAATGAGTTTTTTGATAATGAGAGGTGACTTTGCCAGTCACTGTGGGCTCTATTATGGCTAATTTACTCCACTTCACTCTCCTTGTTAATTATTAACACTAGTCTTTTTATCCTCATGAGACCACATTCCAGTTTTTCCCTTTTTAGATTTTTTTTTTTCCTCTAAATCCATCCTTGTAAAGGTGATAGTTTTAAGGAAAAGGTTTCACTTAGGGTAAAGACAGAATTATTTATTTCATTTTAGAATACTGTAAAATTGATTATATAAGCATGGAGAGCTCTTTCTAATGGCTTCAAAGCACTTGCAAGGTGAAAAGGCTGTTAATTAAAGAATAAGCACTGAGGTATGTTCCACCTGGGAATCAGTTCTTGGTAGAATGGTCACTTGCCACTTGCAAACATAGCCACTGATTAAAAGGTGACTAATTTCCATGATTGCTTTCCAATAGTTCTGGGAAAAAAAAAGTGTATAATTTTCCAGATGGCTTTCACTTGCCAGAAACTGTCATATATTATATCTATTACCATTAGAGAATTACTGTAACTGGTATACAGGTGTGACATTTCATATAGCAGTCATTTTGTATCCTTCAGTTAAGGGTTTACAATCTTTCTAATAATTGCTTTGACATTAAAGTTTTCATAAAAGGTCTTTCCTAAGGCATTTAGCATTATTATCCATTTAATCTTTTAAGGAAAGAAAAATCAGTAGCCTACCAGCAACCTTTTTGCACATGAGGACAACCCTTTTTTGTTTCTGTGACTTCTCTCTGGTTGAAACCAAAGTGCAAAGGAATACAAATGACACAGTAATGTAGTTAAACCTGGTGCCACAAATCCTTCGTGTAAGACTGCTGTAAAATACCTCTGTAGCTTTCAGAAACGAAGCAGTTATTTTAAATGCAAATAATATCACAACTAGAGGTGTGCTTCCTAAACTGAAGATGGAAGATGGTAAGAAAGCCACCTGAATATAGGCTTCAGATTTTTAACCTGGATTTCAGATGATCAGACACTCACTTAAAGTAAAGCAGAATCCATCTTACAGGATTCTAACTCTTAGGAGATGTGCACCAAGACTGAAGAATTCCTATACCCTTCTGAGCAGCCTTCTAAATTGAGCTTAAGTTACCACCAGAATGACAAGTTTAATAAATTTTTGTAGCTGCAGTTTGTCCGTCAAAGGATCCAGATGAAACATTAATGAATATCTTAAAATAAAAGCAAGGGAAACAATAACAGATAGTTCTACTAGGATAATGTGAAAAAATAAACCATCAGGAATATGGCATTTCATGTATTGTTAAAGCTCAGGGTATGGAAACACAGTTCCTGAAAAGAGGCTTCTAAGAAAGAATGTTCATGTTCTTTCCCTCTGTCCTACAGCATGTCCAACATGGTGTAATAACAGTGACTTTCAAGAATCCTGTTTTAAGATTCAGCTTTACCTTAGTGGCCCTGTCCATTTGCCCCTTTCCCTCCACGAATTTCGTCATCCGTCCTGTTACAGTGAATTGTACATTTGCTGGTTGCTCCATTTCATGCTATGGTGCTGTGGCAAACAGGTACTATACTGAGATGACCTATATATTTCAATAAACACTCAGCAGCTAAGGTTAACAATAATACAATGGCAGATAATATAGGTTTCAATATGTCTAACCTTGGAGAAAATCCCTTGAATACTATTTTCCATTCTTTCAGTCAAGCAGTTTTCATACATGGAGTTAAATTCTTAAATTCTATTGAACTTCCATGGAAATGAAAGAATTATTTTAGAAAGAGTTAAAAGTTATTTCTTGCATATAATAAAAATAGAAATATAATAATAATAATGATAAATTTGGAATATAACTTGAATCATTCAATAAAAATAATTTGGTCTCAAAAATAACTTTAAAACCAGTAGGTAATTTTATAATTTTTTAAAATAGAATTTGAGTAAATTTAAACATTTAAAACAGAGCACAAATATATTTTTTCTTTATGATGCCTTGAAATGTTAGATGCAATCTAATGGTTTTAAATTAACATCTAATCAATTTTCTTTGCTTTCATTATTTATTTCCTGACTTCCATTATGAAAATCACTTTCACACAAAACATGCCTATGTTATTGCTTAACTATTATAAAAAAAAAAAATCTCTCCTCAAAGATGAATAAAAGCAAGATAATACAGCTGTCTCAAATTTTTATCTCTAACTCAAATAAGGACATAATAGGCCAAGTGCAAATTACACTCTGATTTGTTGTGTGCACCTTACCCCATTTATGCTAAGCCTACAATACCTTTATAGACATAACAAGTCTGAAAGTAGTTTACATGAAGGCTTAAAATAAAACACGAATACAATTTTATTTAAGCAGTATAGACTAAATATGAAATATCAAACACATACTATGCTACTTTACATCACTGATTAAAAAACTATCAATTTGTGAATACTGCATGGTTAAAGAATTACCAAAATAAGGACTGAAATGGTGCAAGGATAGAAAGAAACTGCTCAACTTCAAAGAATGGAGCACCAGGATATATGTCATAAACACAGGGATGGTCACTTTGAGAATTGCATTATTTAGAAACACATTTTTATGGTGCAGGCACATTGAAATTTATACAATAAGTAAAAATCTTAAAATCTTACTGTCAGTTCTGAGGGCATTATTCAGCAGCTGGAAAAGTGGGAAGCTGTCCCAGGAATCCTGTGGCTGTGCCTCGAGTGCTGAATCCATATCAACAGAATACAGAGACAAAAACTTCTCTGCATGCTCAGCCAGTAACTCTGGCCACCAAGCGAATGCCTGCAAATGTGACAAAGTAGAATTACTAAACACAAGTCATAAAGCAAAGAGATGTGTTGTATCTGTGGCACAATACATTTGGATACGTCACTTCATTTGGGGAGGATGAACAGGCCGAGTACAAAATGTGAAAATATTTCATAAAACCTTGCATCAAAAATGTAAGAAATCAAACGGATTATGATGGGAAAGATTATATAATCAGAACAAAAATGTAACACAAAAAAAATCAATAAAGGAGTATAAATGCCTGCAACTCTTTTTGCCAGAAAGCAAAGAAAAGAATGAAGGCCTCATTCCTTGAAAAAATCACTGTGTGTACTTCTGATTTCATTCAATTCTAAGGCCATAAGTAATCAGATTAATTTATTTTTGAAATAAATTCTTGTGAATATGCTTTGCACTCATTTGTTAATCAGACGGGATAGTTTTTGTGTGGTATCTTATTCCTTGAAGCCTAAGGGTTTTTTTTAGTAGATATGCAGTGCTTTTTAATTCCTATTTTTGCCTTAAAGATGTCAGCTTCTCCTGAGGAAGGCATCCAGTTTTCCTTTGACAAATGTATAAATGCATCTTTACAAATTCACTAATGTCTATATTAATTTTCAGTAAGTTAACAATATGTATGAGTACACAGTTTTTTCTGGTAAAATCAAGATTCTTAGGTAATCCTACCTTAAAATAAGAGAAGAAATCTGTGAAAAATAGCGTGTCAGTAAGGAAAGGCAGCTCCACATTAAAGACTGCTTCACACATAACTCTTTTACCTGTTTGCTGTCACTTAAATCTAGGCTTTGAAAGGAGGGAGAGGGAGCTGCATGATCCTGGAGTTAAAGATGAAGGTGAAGTGACTTTATGAAATAGGATGAATACCCCATACTACTAAGAGAGTTTTGCTCAGAGTTCACGGAAATATCTGACAGTGAGAAATACCTACATATACAAGATAAGAAAATGCCTTTGCTTTCAAACTTATGCCCCTTGTTTTGAATATCTCATTTTGATTATTTTTGAGTTACCAGCATGGGACATATGTAGCTTGATCTATAAAAGTGCTGAGTTCCCACAAGTTCAAATAAAGTCATAGATAATCCTTACTTGCTTTTCTGAAATTCAAGTCCTAGGTAATGTAGAATTATGCACTCAGGCCTGAAAGGCACCAAATAAAGGCCTCTGAAAAGTGGTCTACAAGTATGTTTTTGCATCCTGGACTTTCTGATGACTGCCTGTAACTCTTTTTGACACGGGGCAAATGAAGAAAAGATGAATGATCATGAAATTGTAAAGAAATGCTGAGCATCCTCTGCTATTCCTGAAAAGTGCTTCGTGTGTTGCAGTGTCAGAAATGAAGGATGCTCATTGGCACTACAGTAAAAAGGATAGATAACGTTTCAAAGATTTTGGCAAGAGTTTGAAACGGAGTATTCTTCCTCAAACTGGAAGAAGTGCTTCATTTGTAAATCCTTTTTTAGATGGAAGCTTCTGAACTGAACAGACTCCTTACCCTAGAAAATAACTAAATACAAAGAAATAAAGAAGGAAAGAAATGTATACAGGCATTGGCAGGTGTCCCTTTTAGGCAAGCAAAACTCTTCCCAGAGAATATTGTCAAAAACTCAAAACAAAGCAAAACTAGCACGTGTCCTTTCCATCTTCTTCCCCTTTGCAAATGACACTTTGAACCCACACAGAAATTTTTCTGATCCTCTCAAGAATTACCCATCAGTGCTTAGGCAGCTAGGAAGAAGAACAGAAAAACAAACACTACAGCTAAGATAGTTGTTCAGCCATTATGGATAACATGAAAACAGGCTGTAGGCAATAAGCAATTGGTGAGACACATTCTAAGAGAGCAAAATCACTGACCATATGAAAAGAACAAAGTTCTTACATTCCAGAAAGACACACAAATGTGGCAATACAAAACAAGAAATAATCAGAAAAATTTACGCTACACAATAAACAAACAATTCCATGCTATGAACAGTGAAAAATAATGCTTAGTTCATCAGGAATCACATACCTCTCTTCCCTTTGAGAATCCCAGAAATTTGGAGGTGTTATGAATTAAAAAAAAAAAAATCTAGTATTAAAAAATGTGATATACTATTTAGAGATTAATGATATGTTTTGTCAACTGCACCATCGAACACTGAACATTTACTTAATGTTATGATATGAAGGCACCATAATTAATCTTCAGTTTTGAGTAGGCAATGTATAATCTTGTGGTCTTGTTCTCAGACATTTTAATATTGAAAATAATATTTAATATTGACATTCTGCATGCTTTATAAATTTCAGTAGAATTGAACATGAATGAAGGGGAAAATAGTCTTAAAGTCATCTTTGCTCTTTTCAAGCTGTCTTAGGTTAAGTTGAAAACTTTTGCTGAACTGATTTTTCCAAAGGCACGTGCAATATATCTACCCTTCTGAAAAACACCATTTCTCTGCAAATAAACAGTATGAAAAGTAATCTTTGAACAGAGATGTTTAATCATGTATCTATAATTTGATCTGTTTTTTTCTGTGTTCTCTGTTTTCCACAGAAGTCTAATATTCTTACAGTAATGCAGGTCCTCAAAAGAGAAAGGCAACAATATATACATATTATTAAGTAATCATTACAGAGTTAACACAGTGGCAATAGTAGTGTAGAACAGGACCTCCAGGGAATTAATTTCAAATCATCAAAACAGCTGTTTCTTCAGTATAATATAAACCATCTATAACAAGTTCACACATGACAGATGTAAGCTAGAAACTAGATTCCATAGTGTGATATAAAACCAGATGTTTTGAATGATCATATTTAAAACTACATATACTAAAGCATGTTTATCCCTTTGCATATTTTCCCCCAAAATATTTTTTGAGCTCTTTGAGAACATTTTAAAAATAATTTCCTGAATGTTAGAAAATTGTATTTATTAATTAAATGTTAATAATATATAATTGTGTGTACCTGGTCAAGTTTATTTTTGTAACTCTTTGATATAAAAGGTGCTGTAATCCTAAATATTATAAATATTATCATTTCTGTATCATGAACCAAGAGTTAAAATTTTGAAACCCAAAATTGTTCTACTTCTACCTGATAATGCCATTTAAGAAAGGCCAAGTTTAAAAGCAGTACTTTTCCAATCAACAAAACAGCAATATGAATGTGATTATTATACCAATCATTATTTTTATGTTAAAATCAGCATCATATATAGCATGATGAAAACTAGCATTGTTTTATTTTATTTCTGGGTTGAATAAGAGGTGAAAAGTTGGAAGGAACAACTGTATAAGACTATGAATGTTTTCCATACCATTTCATCACCTCCAGCACAAAGATGTTTTCTCTATTTTACACTCTTTAATTTTCTTTTCTAAACCTACAGTTCATTCAAGCGAATTCAAGTAGAGCTTTATTTCACTTCACTTTTCATAAGCCTCATGTCTCTTATTCTCTTGTAAATGTGAACTGCCTTAAACATATGTCAGAAAGTAAAGCTTAAATGTTTCTTGACAGAATTGCTTCGCATCAGGGGAGAAAAAATCTAGGAACAAACCATTCTCTACAGCAAATGCAGTTACAGCCTCACCTCTGAATGATGTTCTTCGTTTTGCTGCAATACTTCGATACAGAGTTCTGCAAGGTGAAGAACCTCTTCCAGTTTTCTAGCAGGTGTTGCTTGGTTCATGGTCTCTGTATGAATATAAAATGCAAACCAAGATTGCTTTAGTTACAAGTCAGATTCACCAGTAAGAGAAAATGGTATCAGAATGCAATGGGAATGGTGCAAAGTTACAATCTTCTGAAGTAAAAGCAATTAATGTGTTAATGACAATCATTTAATACAAGTAAATGCACCTAAATGTCCAGATCACTAAGAAGAGAAAATATTTGATTCACAAAAGAATCACTGATCATTATAAACATTATCTGATTTAATATGTGAGAGTGCATCAATCTTTTAGATGCTCAACTTCGGCAACAAGCAAGTTCTAATTCTCTTCAAGGTCAAATATACAAAGAGAGCAGACAGTAGAGACCTTTTGTGTTCTTATACTATCAGTACAATGCCATTCTCACTATATGACTCATTACTGTCATCAGCAAGATCCATGCATTTTGAAGCAGCCAGAAATTCCAAATGTTTTAAGTGTACTTAAAAACAGGAAAAGTACAAACCACAATAATTATTGAAAAAGCTGATTTCTAATAACTAAATATTCAAATAACTGTTTTTGTATCTGCTGTTCAGCAATGAGTGAATCTGCATTCTTTTCTGTCACAGTGAAAAATGAAGATGCTATAAAAGAACTGACACAAGCATACTAAAAAGTTCACATAGAACAGTAATAGAATAACTGCAAAAGTTAAAAATGACAAAAGGATCGCTCATTCTACAGAGCAGACTTCAAAAATAAATTAAACAACCAAAGTAAAAAAAAATGTAACTAAAATTCTTACAGTAAATTAAACTCAATTTAGTTTTCAATTAAAAAAAAAAAAATCATGGTAGTAGATCCCACTAAGGGTCATGGAAGATAAGGGAGGAGACCAACTGAAATTTTTTACAATCATAACTTAATCCATGAGACAGATTTGTCCATCTACATAATCTGTATAATTAGGAATAAGTTCAGTATTAGCTATCTGAGCTTCTTTACTTAACAGAGCTCTTGTCCCTAAGTGCAAACCATAGACTGGAAATGATGTACGATGTTATCTTCTCATTTTTGGCCATGTTCATGCATCACATGAATAGCAAACCACATAAACACACACCTTCATATGCAGAAAGTTCTATTGACATTCCCACTTTATGCATTCATCATGATACAGAATTTTAGCAGATTAACTAAAAAACTTACATAATCTCTTTGATGTCAGTAAGAATATCAAACAGCATCTACTAAACATTTTTAATACTTAACATTTCTACCAAGTCAAAACAAGTTTTCAAACATCTTAAAGGTAGGTGACCTGATCCAGTTCTTCAGCACTAACACACTGATGCATAATACTTTGACAAAATATATAGCTTTAATACAATTTCTTAAGAAGCATTGGATTAGAATCTCCAGCAGACATCTATTAAAGCTAACTACAAGACCACATTGCTTCAATGTGAAAAACAAAGCAGGCAAATTAGTCACTGAACTAACTAAAACCAAATTTTCAAATCTTGTTAAAATAAACCACATAAGCAGGTGTGTTGAAATACTATTACTTCCAAACTCACAATCTAACTGAAGAAAGATCTATTGTACGAACATGGACTAAGCACAAAACACGCACCAGGATATAAAACTCCATTCACAATGTCAAGACCATGGCTATTAATACTGTACTGAATTTGCAAATGTGATACCATAGAAAAAAAATATGCACACCATGGTTTCTGTGCTTATCCTGGACTGAAACTGCTCTTCCTTCTAGTGGTCAGTGTCCTCTCCTCCCTGAACACACAGCAAGTACTACTCAATCAGCTGATACATCACTAGCAGTATCACTGATGTTAATGACTTTTAGGAATAAACCAGGGCAATTACTACAGAGTATGATTGGCACAGCTGATTTCAGCACAATCAACTCATTTTATTACAAATTCAGCCTTATCTTCACAACATTACCACTAACCAAATAATAAAAAAAATGCATTCATTCCTAATGAAATGAAAAAAGCTGTAAACTATTCAAAACCTATATCCAGAAGAGTTTCTCTAAATTAGTAGGATAGTAATTCTAATAATTACATGGAATCTGATGTTGTAATTTTGCATTGGAGTAGATTATCTTTTTCCATACCTGAAATAACATCAAGATAACCTAAAGATGTCTATTGAACAGATATCATCATCATTATCAGTAGGGAGAGCAGGAGAAAGACTATATATTTACTAGTTAATTGAGCTTATCCTGAACCAGCCTTGTGATGAAATCATGATGAAGAGAAATACATGGGTTTTTGTGTGTTTGACTTGTTTTTTTTGGGGGGTGTTTTTTTCCTTTTTTTTTCCTCTCTGTGTGTGTGTGTGTGTGTGTGTGTGTGTGTGTGTTGGAAGAAGGTCATATTTAAAGGTCAGCTAGTCTAGTTCTGGTCATCTGTGTTGAATCGATGAATTTTGATCATAAATGGCATTGAAAGGATAAGAATTCTGAATTTCAATCAGAAATGGCACTGCATGGAAAGTATGGCGTTTCCTGTGTATTTGTTTGTTTCAATGGAACAACAAGTCTAATAAAATGAAGGATGAAAGAGAGGATCAGAAGTGTTCCCACAAAGGCAATGTAGGAATACAATGCTCCCACATGGGGACACTTGGGAAAGAGAAGACCTGTTTATGACCAGGGATGATGCTGGCATAAAAATAAATCAGTCATGATAAATTATTGAAGACAGAAATTGCAAGAATTCTCAAGTCACTATGGGACTAATGTTCAAGAATAGTTTTTTCAACAGGATTAGTGTGTTTAGGAGGAGAAAGAGGATCAAAACTGTAGATTTCCCTTTGAGGTGAGCATGGCAGGTTTCTGAATGATGTTTCACGGCAGGAAAGACTAAAAATGTGGGATGGATTAGGCTCAATGAATTCCTGTTTCAAGTTTTCATGAAAATCCCCATGCTATTTGCTATTTATTAGTTGACTTTGAAATTAGCACTTGCTAAAACCATGCCACTTACTCTTGTTGCTTCATAACTGCTTTCAACTATATTAAAACAATATTATTTTCCTGTAAGATTTATTGATAAGAAAATGTGGCAGAGAATTGCACTCACTCTACATCCTTGGACAAATCTTGCTAATTTTGCTGTCATATACTTATTCACAGAATAAATCAGTACATGCAATTTCATTTGGATGGTACATGCTTCTGTACATTACACTTAGGTTTCATCTAAAGCTCCCTCTTTCACCTCTAAGTTACCACATGAGCTAGTCTTTTTTTCTCTGTAACTAAGGATCTTTCACTTTCCCAAGTCTAGTGAACATGTGTTATGGATAACCACCATTTACGTAAGTATATAGACAAGGGGCTATGAAATAATTTGAGAAAAAAAGAACTAAATATTAACTTTTTTTTTAAACAAACAAGTAGTATATTTGAAATATCAGCATTAATAAACTGTTATCTGGAAGTTTTAGAACCTCCAGTATGTCTGAGCAAAATACCGTGCTTGTCTTACAAGCACAAGAAAATTACAGGAATGGAAATCACTGCTGTCAATTTTCATTATATTCATGATGTCTTTCTCTCCACAATTACTACGGGTTGTTAAAATGTGTTTACACTGCTCAAACTAACAAGTTGCAGCAGGAGCCGAGTCAGTAAATATGCTGCTTGACATCTTTTAGAAAACAAACAGAAAAAGCCATCAATCATCTGTTTCCAGCTTCACATTCTGCTGAAATGAAAAAGCAAGCCAGGCTTTGCAAATAACGGATGCTTTCTCAAGTATGCATTATCAGGGAGCCACACAGGGACCAAGAAAATATTGTTAAATGAGCTAAGCTAGCTGACTAAAATGCTGCTGAAATGAAAAGGTGACTGCTTCATGGACCGACGGAGCCTAGGGCCACAAGGCACTGTCAGATCATCCAGCCTGACCTCATGTGTCATACAGGTCAGAGAACATCTCCCCTTTCCTCCTTGCCTGAGACCATTAGGACGCCTAAAACCGAACTACAGTACGTTTAAAACCTGACTTAAGCTTGCTTTCCAGAAGAGAGTTTATCCTTGAAGACAAATGTACGATTCATCTTTCTTTTTCACGTAAGCTCTTGAGCATGTGTGTTTAATTTCTCATTGGCATTTGCTGAGCCACAGGAATCTGCTGATTAAAGAGGTGATTCTCCTCCTCAGGTGTGAGTACAGTGCAGGTAGGAGGTACCTGTCTGTGGCCTGCCAGCCTCCCCACCATGCCACAGCACATATCACTTACTGGTTTTCTCTGTCCACTATTTTATCTTCCCTCCTTTTCTTCCAACAAGCATATCAAGACCAAGACACTTAGAAAAGCCAAACTGTCTCCAGGCCAGAGGGTCTCCCACTTTATTCTATACCAGCTTTCTTTCCAAGGAACCTGACTGATTCACTCCAAATTGGAGCTTGAGTGTGAACTCATATTGACGGACAGGGGATGACAGGGAAGTCCTGCAGTAAAGCAGATCTTAATATAACTCAATAACACAAATAAATCACAATTTGATCTGTTTGGAGCCAACTCTGCTCCACTAGGGCCCATTCATTTGGACTTTTTAACATGTGGAAACAGGAAGATTTCTCCTAGACTTGTATCAAAAGCAGTACAAAAATCAATAAACTGGAGCTAATATATGTTACTAGAACTGAAATGACACTGCAGAGTTAGGTCCACAACTGGGATGATCCACCCATAAATAATTTCAATGTGAGTGGTGGATTTTCTTGCAAATTCTCACAGAATTGATTTTGCAAAAAAGTAAGGCGTGGACATCTGGGAGAACATCCTACATTCTTCTGACTAAAAAAAAAAATATAATCTTACACAAATAATGGAGTTTAGCTTTAATTATGAGGTGAAACCAGTCTTTCCATAATCGCTTTCTAACAATTCAATAAGATTTTAAATTCTAGGAGTAAAAAACCCCAAAGAAATAATTACCATTATCACCTATGTACATGGAGATTATGAGATTTGTAGAAAGTTAAAAGTTCTCATCATCTATTCTATAGCCTAGCATTTTATAAAGTAAGTCTCACTGCAATGTTTTGAAGTTTTTAATATTTATCATCATATTCAATGAAATTACCTTCATGGGACAATCACAGGTTGTTTTGGGTTTTGGCTGGGTTGTTTTGTTTTGTTTTGTTTTGTTTTCTTCAAAAAAGGGCATCTTTGCTCATGGAAAAACAACAAATCTGAAAAGCTAAAAGCAGAAAAAAAAGGCAGAGATGAAAAGATATCTGTTTTTTTAACTGCTGATCAAAGGCACTTAGTTTATAATTCTTTGTATTGTGGTTTTGGCAACACAGATAGAAGCAGCTGGTATTTTCTTACTTTTGCTTATTTCTAATTTTGCTTCAAAAAGTGAAAGAACTAATGTTTTCAGCATTTTCTGTTCTTACAGAATGAAAGTCAGAGGTGACAAACATGGCAGACTCAAGGGCTCCATGAATGAAGAGACCTGAAGAACACATGCCAGACTGAGAGAAAACTGGCATTGAAAGTACAGACTTGGAAAGAAGTGTTTTTTTTTTTTTTTTTTTAAATTGAAGAAATGTAAAAGTCTAAATTTTAGGTAGTTTCTGAAGGATCAAGATGAATCTAATGCCAGAAGGCAAGCAGGAGGGAAAAGTGATGATGGAAATATTAACTTTAAAACAAATTTTGAAGAAATGGCCGAGGCCATAAAATGAACAGAAAACACAATAAAATGTAACACAGATTTGCAAAGGTAGGTCACATAAGCTCTGCAGTAGCTTTTCTTAATAGGATATTTTCTTTTAAAAGAAATTCAGTAGGGCTCATATATTCTGAGTTTAATAAGGCTTTTGATACTGTGTCTCATGGGAAAACTACCAGTTAAGCTGAAGAAAATGAGGATTAAGAAAGAAACTATGTGCTGGATAAAGAAGCTGTCTCAAGAGAAAGGCAACAAGTTGCTTTGAGAAAGAGCAAAGAAAGACTTCTTGAGGAATTCCTCAAAGATCCATCTAAGGGCTGAGCTTCCTTAATATCTTCACCAATGACTTCAGAATAAATATTGGGAGTGCACTGATAACAATGTCATAAAACATTGGCAGTAGAAAGCAGGGTCAAAATGCAGTAACAAGAAGGGTAATTCCAAAGACTGGGAGAGAAAAATAAAATTCAATACTTTAAGAAGGAGGGCAACACATTTTGACACAAGAACAGCAATGAATATTTGCTATAAACTAGGAACTTGTCAGCTGGAAATGATCAGAACTCTGAAGACAGGGTTGAATTAACTTTTCACAGAATTGCTGTCTACTACAAGCATGATATAGACATTCACAGGCGAGTGTTCCTTGAATATGTTAGATTAAACATTTCTGCTATAACAATACTACTACTACTGTGCAAGGCATCTCATGGGGATGACTTTGCACAGTTCTTGTTTCTTGTCACCAATGTTCAAGAGGGTGGAGTTCAAACTTGAATAAAGAAAGCCTCCTAAGATGATAAAAATTAAGAACAGGAGGCTAAAACTCTGAGCAAGGTGATGAAAGCCTGGGTTACGCGAGAATAAAACAATTGTCTAAAAATGCAGGGAGGAATTAGGGATATAGGACAAGGTTAGCATGCTAAAGACTAGGAACTAATTTGACTGTAAAGTGATTCCTACACCTACAGAGCAAACAGGACTTGAAATGGCCTTAATATGGGTGAAGCAGGGGTTGACAAAGAGGAACAGCGGTGACAAAGTTGGACTCAACCCAGCTGTTAAGAGAGGATGTGGGTATGTTTACTAAAGATATCAGGATGTGAACCTAAGAATCCAGGGGCTCTTTTCCAGACCTCTTCCTACCAAAACTGAAATAAGGGTATTTGCCCACATCTTCTGCTTTCCATTTAGTTGCACAGCAAACAGAGACCCAGAAGGTGCTGTGCTGCTGTGCAGCTCATTCGTTTTCGTTTGTTCAGTGAAATGAACATGCATGAAGAGCTTTAATCAAGTCCTCTCCAGGTACAATGACTCTCTCCACTTGCTTTCTCAATTTCAATAATGTTTGTAGTGTTCTTCTTTTTAAGTCAGGTAGATCCTTCTGAGCCTTGAGGGCATTAACATACTTTGCTTCCTTTAGAAACTTGTATGTAATGAGTATGTTAACGATTGATGTCCTTTAAAAACTGTACTTTCCTCAAACTGTTGAGTTGCTCCTGACCTTCTATTGTATAGAGTTAACAGTTATTCAGCCTTTGGCAGTCTGTCTGATAGAAAGAAATATTGGGATGACAACTCTGATTTGTCTTTGAGCAATTGCACACTACAGCTTAAGTATTTGGTCTGATGTTAATAGAATTTATTCTCATACCTTTTATTAAAACGGATTGGCAGAAGGAGCCCAGTACATTCTGTTGCTACAGACTT
Source organism: Merops nubicus (assembly GCF_000691845.1). Classification (NCBI taxonomy): domain Eukaryota; kingdom Metazoa; phylum Chordata; class Aves; order Coraciiformes; family Meropidae; genus Merops; species Merops nubicus. Next base: position 77,325 of record NW_008630244.1, read on the forward strand.
TTAAAAATAATGAGTTAAAGGACAACTACCTAATAACTTAAATCTTTACAATCTATTGCCTCACAAATGAGTATCTACGGACAATGACAGAAACTGCCCTGTTTGCTTCACAGCCATTTACCACTTTAATCTCTAACCCTGTCCCTTTATTTCTCCACAGTGAGATAATGCCCTTATGCTGAAAAATGTATTTATAAATAAGTTTCTATCACTTCTCTTAGGCATCAGCACTAGCAGAGTCTGTTACTCCTCAGCCATTCAGATTTCAAATAAATTTAAATGGGGAAACCTATTCATTTCTGAGAAGGAATTTAAAAAGTATCTTATTACTCTGTGTGTGTGTTAATAAATGTGTATAAGTAAAAAATACGAATTCTGTATAAGGAAGGCCATCTTTTTTGAGGAAGAGAAAACAGGTGAGGGAGGCATGCAAATTTCTCTAAGCTGTTCATTGAAAGCTACACAAATGCACCTAAAGAATGCTATTTGTTTCTAGCCTTAGCATCTAGCAGATCCAGTTATATTCAACATTATCTATAAGAAGACTTAACTCAGGTTACATACTGAATAAGACAGGAAAATACACCATACACAAAATGACCTAGAAAGTACTTTCAGGTAGCAAAGACTCAAAACCAGAATGTGCTGAAAAGAAAATGGTTTATACTTAAAAAGGGGTTTTCACGCACTGATGCTGTGATCATCTCGTTCAGAAATTAAAAACCCTTGCTGCAAACTACAAGGGCATTATATGAGAGTTCTTAGACATAGTTCTAAATTGTAACAGCAGGTTTGCTGCTGTTCTCTTCATAATGGCAATTACACTGACTGAACAGATTAGCTACTCCGTGAGAATTTCAGCTGTACATGTCGTAAGGAATGACGTGCTGAACCCTGTGTAACTGTCATTGCAAATGCAATTTCCATGGAAAAAAAAGATGTTCTGCATTCATAATAGTACAACGACATGGGAGTGCTAAATAAAATGTCATCCTGACAGCAAAAAAACTTGCTGCTTGTACCACTTCGTCTGCCATTAAGAAAGTAACCACTGTCTTCTGGGAAAGCGTTCGGAGTCATGTTCAATTGAGACTGGGAAAATGAGAGCACTTGGGGAACAGACCCGGGAACCTGGCAACCACGCTGCTGAAAGAGGACTCTGGCAACAAGAAGAATTTGCATGTTCACCTCTGTATTACCTAACAAGGACACTCCTGCAATTCAAGATTCTCTATTCAATACCCAGTGCACGAGTTAAAGGGTAAATAATAGTTATCGTGAAATAGTTTTGTCTTGTTTTTCATGACAATGCAATGTATGGTAGAGGGCTAAGTATAGTGTACATCAAGTTCATGATGAAACCTGCAGGAGTTTAGTTAACAACAACAGGAGTAGGGTTTGGCCCTGTTAGGCAGGCTAAAATATAATTTTATTTGGATTCCTTTCAGCTGCTTCATCTTTTGCATCAGAGAAATGGGTTCAATGGGACACACAGTTCTGGTGGAACACAGTCTATTTAGTCCTGTCAATAGAATTAATTTTTCTGAGTTGTCTGATTAGTTTTCATTGCAATTTTATTCAGAAGTGGAATTTATTTAAGCAATTAAATTATAAACACAGCCTATAAACCTCCAGCTTCACCTAACTCACAGTGGATTTCCACTTACTCACTGTATATGATAGCTTTTCCTCTCATCCATTCTCTAATACAGTTGGTTGCCAGGTCACTTAAGGGACAGCTTTACTATGCTGTCTTAAGAACATGACAGTAGTTTATTTCAAAGCATGCATAAATCTCATGTAAAATGATTGAAATCAGGTACAGTCTTTTTTTTGTTTTGTTTTTCCCCATGCTTGTAGCTGTATGCCATCTGTGCTTACTGGTCTGTACTGCTGACACAATGAGCCTGACAAAAATAACAAGTGTCTGGCACAAGGACGATTTGTACTTGAGGTGATGCACACTATACAAAAGTGTACAAATGAGGTTTTGGAGAGCAAAGATCAAAGGACACAAACTCTAAAATTAGTTTTCTCATTTCAGAAATGAATTTCAACATTTTTCTAAATTTCTAATTTGAAGATATCATTTTCTTCAATACCTGTAGGCATAAAAATACTAAATGGAATATTTTTGATATCTACTTTTAGCTATCTCGCCTCCTAGGCAAACTGTCTTGGAGTGTACTTGTATTTGATGGCATGAGATAGGTCCTTGCACAGAGAAACTGTTGTAGGAGCCTCCAAGCACTCTGAATCCCCTCCTCAATGAACTTCTCCCTGCTGTTCAGAGCGGGTTGGGAGGTTACCTGATCAACATGAACTCAAATCAGCTCACCCTAAAGGCTATGGCATGAATATTGGGACCACCAACACATCACCTGCTCTCTTTTTTAACAATTTCACATAGAGTTCCTCTATTTCCAGGCCATTTAAAGCTTTCAAATGAAAACCAGTGAAAGCTTTGGGAACCGATGGAATTTTTTGAATCTTCAGTTATGAATATGGACATTAAATAAAGTAGTTTTTATTGTTTGCCAGTATTTTTTGCTTGTTTACTGGCTAAAGAAGCTGTTCTTCCAAAAATGGACCACCTTTCTGCCTTCAAGGCCCTCATTGGCAAGGAGCTCCACTTTGAACCACTTTCACACAACATTTACAAACATCACCTCAGTTTGTCTTTCCAGAGGGAAAATGATTTCATCCTGAGAATATGACCAACTCAGTGCCCCTTCCCATAACGATGGTTAATCCTGCTTGTGGAAACTCCACAAAGCGTGACCTGCCCTAGACTAGATGGTCCTGCTCTGGCAGGGGGGTTGGACTCAGTCTCTGGAGGTCCCTTCCAACCCCTAACATTCTGTGATTCTGTGATTATGATCAGGCTTCTGCTGGGTTTGTGTATACATCTTTAAAATAGGCAAGACAAAGTAGCTGTGTGCAACTATTTCATGGTATATGTATGCACAGTCCCTCACACTTCTATGCAGCCAACACTACTCAGCCACAGATACTACTTCAGCTATGCTCTTTTTATGATTACTCTGATGAACATTGTGATATAAGCACTCAAAAGCATTCTGCACTGTTGGAGAACATACACTTTAGCTTCATAAAATTAGGAACACAAAGAACTGCCATCTTCCCAACCATCAGCTGTAATTAGAAAAACAGACGTATCGTTAAACAAAAGCCATATGAATGAAACGTAAAACCAGCTTTAGAAAATTAGTGTTCCTATCAAGGCCTTCATCAATAATTCCAGTAGTCCCATTAAGAAATGGATATAATTTCTACTGATGACTATAAAATCACATTTCTCCAAACACACAAACTGATTTTGAATTTAATAGCCAAGCTTTTCTGCATCACTTAGTTACACCTCTTTTACAGAAACTACAATTGCATCATATTTCAAAATATAAAATTATCTAAATTACTAATAAATATGCACATCATAGTTAAGTATCAGTGTAAATGAAGAATCCATGGACTATAGTTCATAAAAATTAATCTTAATGTTCATGTACGTTCTGGTCAATAACTTGGTATTGTTGAAATCAGCAAACGTAATAAAACAACAGACACAACAAACTACATCTATAATACATGCAGACACAAACAGTAATCACCTGAGTCCTTTTCTGCTGTTGCTAAATAAAAAAAAAAAAAAAAAAAAAGAGAAGAAAAACATCATTACAGAAATATAACTATTTCAATTTCATTAGGGAAGAATAAATACCACATAAGGAGTTAAAATCTTCTTAAAATTATGAGCATAGCAGTGAGAGTCCTGACATTGAGCTCACACAAGTGATGGGTTTTGTCAGCTGAGAAAGAAATGGTGCATGTTGTTAAGTAGTATATTTATATTTACTAGCACTATATAGTCTATAGTTTGGGCTCACTGGCTGAGTTTGCAACCATATTGTGCCTGGAAATTTAGAAACATAAATAATAATAAGAGAATATACAAAAGTAAGACTATAAGAATATTATTCTTGTCAGAGCCTTCTTTGCATCTCTACATTTTAGCTAGTAACTATTGCTCTGTAGCTGATATAATCATGCAGTATTTGCATTTTGACTGACTGGTACAATGTTGTTCACTGAAGAAATATTCAAAGAGTAAGACAAAAATCCAAAAAAAGTATGACAGCTACATTTGAGGACATCAGTAATGTTCTAAAGATAATTAATACGTGCTTTCCATACGCAAATCGAGGAGTAAGCAAGTGAGAAGTAAGCAATTAATGCAAACACTAACATTACTTTCAAGATAATAACATAATTTCAGTGCACCGATACAATATTGCTCCCATAAACCTCAAGAAGCAGAACGGAATCTATTGCTGAAAACGATTCCATATATGTTGGTAAAAATGTAGGATAGTTGTAATGACCAGACTATAGGCAGAGACTAGCACAGGTCTCACTGCTCCTGGAAACCAAAGTGTTTAATTTCCTGATGTTATGATGCTGAAGCCCTTCACTTTTAAATAGTACTCTATTCTCAGCCTATTTCTCATTGAGGTACTAGACCTGTATATGCAATTATCTACTGTGTTTTGGGTTTACAATGACACAAGTGTAAAACTACTTACAGAAATCTAGTTGCGTTTCAACCAAAAGATAGTAAATGCAAAAAGAAATCTGCAACTCAAAATACACAATGGGATAGGCAGCACTTTTATGTGTTGTGCCAGCTTACTGCAGTGTTAACAGTGTGCTGATTTTAAAGTGCAAAATTTTCTGCTTGTAGTGGAACTGCCACAATTCTCTAGCATACAGTTAAAAATGTTGGGCAAAGATGTATTTATATCACTCTAAAAAACTTTTCCAATCCAATTTAGTGTCAGTGTGTTTAGATATCTTTTGCACGCTTTTGTCATCTTTTAAAAGTGTTTGTGTTTCTATTTTTAAACACATTATTTCAACAGGTTTGCTAAAAGACTGAAATACTGAACATCAAAAAATCCCCTTTATGGATACAGAGAGATAATAACTAGGGAAAACTGTTATTTTTGCTTTTCTGTTTTTCCGAATAGATTTAATATTCACTCTTCTTTCTCTAACACAACATGATATCATAATTAATTATGATAAACTGGTTACTAAGATGGTTTCATGTTGTTACTCCCATGATATAATACTGGTTGCTATAGTGATGAGATGGGTTTTTTGTTAATCACTTGTGAGATTGGTTAACTCATGTTTTTCAGAAAATCTGAGCAGAAATGTAAGAAGGAGAAGAAGTTGGCTTTAACATATTGCTAAACATATAAGGCCTCTTCATTCTGCTGCTATACTATGAAAGAAGAAAAATGCTGTTTCTTCTAATGTACTGCTAGAAAGACAAGCTATACAAAAAATGTAATATGCATAACTCTTGAATTTTTTAAAAGCAGAATTCATCCTTCATATATTTTTTTGGTAATTGAATCTGCCTCCAAAAATCCAGTTATATAGATGTGCACACACTCTTTTCTACTTCTGAATATATCTGTAGAGGTATAACTCAAGCTTTCTGCACTTTATGGAGAATAACATATGTGTCTGGACAAGGCATTTGACTATTACGACTCTCTTTCTGCTGTACACAAGGTTTACAAATAGTAAAATTACCTAGTGCATCCTAACCATTTATTTTTTAGCAAAATGCTAATTTCATTACATACTTTCTAGAAAACACTTAAATTCCAGACAAACTTGTGATTTCCATCAAATCTAGTATTTTAACCCATTGATTCTAGTAGTTTATTTACGAGAAATAGTTAGAGAAATGAAAAATAACCCATAAACAACATTTCAGATTTATGGAGAACTAAAAAGTAAGAACAAAGGGCAACTTAAATCAGGAAGTCCTGGTCTTCCATTCAAAAAGGGTCCCAGGAGGCATATTAAAGCAATGAATAGGAAAAAGCTCCATAGTTCACCAGCTGAGATTTTAATGAGACATTTCCCCTTGCTGTGGAAGGGGTTTGTTCTGGAAAGGGGAAAGTCTGCTCACAGAATATTCAGTTAATAGGCATTGTTGGCTTTTACAGCCACTTTGGCAGTTGATTGCTGTACTAACCTTCTATTTTGGCATATTCTGTAAGTCGTGTGTAATTGATCAAGGCAGCCTTCTCCAGACATTTTCTAACCACTTTCTTCACCTCTTCTGCTGGTATGGGAGTGGCAATGTCTTTCATCAGAACCTGTGCCAGAGACAATTGTACTGCTTGGTTACAGTCATTACCCCAAACCCAAGAGAAAAGGATAAATGTATACTAAAGTTACTACAGATCTCATAATTATTAAAGGCCGAAATCAAAAAGGAACTATTTCACTTGGTGCAACTAGATATTTGTCTTTGAAGGTTTCTGTTCAACCCTGGTTTGACTGCCTGTTTATATACAATACCCCCACTGTTTGGCATCGTGGAACATGCCAGTTGGTCTTCACGTGGGTGATGCCAAGACCACTATAACATGAGAAATCCATGGACGGGCTGGATCATGGTGCCCACTAAAGAAGTGTATGTGGAAATTTGATTGGTTCTCACCTGTGGAAAGGCTTCCACCATTGCACAACCATTGACTGGTGAACAGTCTAAAGCAGACACTGTGAACAGCACCATCAGAGCTAGCTAATAGCAACTTGCTTTTCTTCCTTCACAGTTATTCAAATTCATCATGTCCTTGCTGGGAAAAACAGTCATCTACAGTAGGCAGGGGTATTTTATTGTGGACAAGTAGAAGGACAGATCATATAAAACTTTTCAAAACCTGACAGTTTTTAAAGTCTAGTAATTTTAAAATATAGGATTTTGATTAAAATGGATCATGTGTTGCAAGTGAGGTAAACTGAGAATATATAATTATTTATATGAATGCAATATTAAGTATTCTGCATTACTATAAAGATGGAATAAATATTGTTAATAATTCTTTTGTTAATTCTGTACTCCATTGACTTTCAACATGTAGGTTTAAAAAAAATCCAACACATTTTCATCACATTTTAGTATAAATAATAAAACTTTGGATAACTCACAACCTTGTAAAAATGCTTCTCTAATGTATCCCCAAACAAGTCACACTGTTATAAAACATATCTAAAAATTACTGTTAAAGAGAGGGTGTAAGTGATATGGTCTGGGGAAGGAAATGGTAGAAAATAAACAGGTTCAGGAACAGAGAAGCTATAGGGAAGACACTGTTGTAAAGCAGACTTCTTCCATTACTTGCACACACATATGACACATCTACCTTTGTTAACTTGCTTCTTTTTAATGAATAACTTCTAGATTGTCCAAGAAGAGAAAACGCAGTATTCAAACTCTTACTCTGGGTGTCATTTTAAAAAATAAAACGTAAAGGCAGGTAAAATAAAATGTTTCTTAACTCATTCTGCATCCACAATTGCAAAAATGCACATTTTTTCCCAGTCAAGACTGACAATGGTGTTATTTGAGCACCAGCTAGAGTACCATTGCCACCATCAGGAACAGTGAGAGGAAATGTCTGTTTTATAGAACACAAAGGAATATACACAGCACTACAATCACCAAGATTATAAGTTAAAGAAACTGTATGTATCCAGACACACTACGTGGTTTTGAACACGGCAGAGGGCTTCTAAGATAGAATATCTATCCATACAGTGTTCTGCAGCACAGAAAAAGTGACACTTTACAAGACCAGACCTCTCAGGTTCTGGCAAAGCTACACAGACTGGGATCAAAGCTTTTTTTTTCAATTCATACCTTCATCTCTTTCCTGCTGATGAAATTCCTCTGGAATCTCTGCTGAAATCTAAAGTTCTCTTTCCTCAGAGATGACTGAGATGTTGTCACCATTTTGAGGTCTTCTCTGTTCCAGTCAATACAAGAGGATTCGCTAGGCAGGAGTTTACATTTATAGCTGCCCATGTCAGTTTTGCTGCATATAGCTTTTCTTTTTCTTAAATGTCTTAGATGATGCATTTATGGAAGACTATTTAGATTATACAGAAGACTTTAAATGTTACATATCAGCATAGACAACATCAGCAGCATAGTAGTCATAGAAAGCAGGAAAGGGAGGCTGTAGGTTGGATGCACTACTTAAGGGATAATGCTATGTAATACTTAAATTATAAAGAAAGAGAAAGTCACTACAGTAGTTTGAACTCAAAGTCCAATAAGTAAGTCCTACGAAACCAAGTGTTTGCCTCCGTGGAAGACACTAACTAAAAAAAATTCTCAGTGAACAATTAAAACCTGCTGTAAAATACGTGAGGGGATATGAATCTCCTTTCAGCAGTCTGAAGGCAAAAGAAAAATGCAGGCCTAGTACTCAAACAGATTTTAAAATATATTTTCAAACTTACCCTTTCAAGTAATGAAAGTGTGGCTTTTAAAGCTCCTTCAGGACGTCCAAAAGGGAAACAGTACCTTAAAAAGTTTAAAAAGGAAGAGGAAGAGAAAAATATCAGAATTATAATATTTAAGTTAAGAATTTACTTTGAGATGTAACTGTACATAACTTGCATTAAATTGCACTAGCAGAAGACTCCCATACATGGAGGACTACTGGACGCAGAAGCCTCCTCAGCAGTCTACCATGGAGCATACACAGAGCACAGCAGTACCAGCCCACCAGCTGCTCAGGCCTAAATACAGGAAAAATACAAAAGGCATCTTTTCCACTTTTTCAGCTATGAAGGACATTTAATGGTCTCTGATGAGCATAACTGTCATCTTCCTGGAAAGAGGTATTCTTTCTCATGCGGCCATGACAGCTACTGGAGCTGTGAAGAAGCACTTGGTATATTATACCTTGTTTTAATATTGCACTAAGAAAAGGATAAACTGTCCAATATTTAAGTTTCTAGAGATATGTGGGAATAAAAATGACTGCAGGTATTCTATAATATTCTTCTATTATATTATAAATAGCTTGGAAAAGCACTTTAGGTTATCTTGGATTTTACCAGCTACAAGGTAAACCATACCTACTTCAGTCTTGATATTATGTAAATTAAGAAGTGATCCCATTCATAGCTTTGTTTTTAATTTTCGTCTACTGAACAATCCAACGTATCAACTCAATGAGATGATAATACTCAGGCAACTGTAACCTCTCTTAATCCTGTCTGTAAAATCTTGCCGGGATATCCCCAATTGGAAAACGGATTTTTTACTTGGCTGAGATTATTTTCTTCTTATTATTACTACTTACTGAGAATGGCAGCCTCATACTCCACTCTTTTCCAATAGTAAAATCTTTTCTAATGATAAAAGGATTCAGACCAACAAATTGCAGATATACATTTTGGTCAGTCAAAACAAAGCCCTTTAAAATGAGGTCAAAAAAGGATTTCTCACAGTGATAATATCAGTGTTTGCTTTACCTCATTTATTTCTTTCTTACTGTAGTAGCAACAATTTTTGACAACAGGTTATCAAATTGGCAAAGCAGATTTAATGACCTTTAGGTGTTAAGTCATCTTAAAATAGAATGCAACTTTGGGGTGTTTTATTTCCTCCTCCCTTTGCATTTTTTCCACAATTCTTGACTTGTCTTTCCCAAGGTTTATTCCTGTGAACCTCTAATGGCAGTTTTTTGAATAAATATCACTCATTTCTTGATTATACTTAATATTTCAAATCAGAGACTTCCTTCCAGGGTATGTTCTGTACTGGAAATAAAATAGCAAGCTTTCAAAATCCAGTTTTAAGTTCATGATGCAGACAGAAATCCCACAGTGGAACATGGCTTACTCAATTTATTGCAGAGACAATACCGATGAGTAAAACATGGGCAGCAAGCTTATTTGAACAACTGGTGCAAGGTGGTTCTGACAGAGAAGACCTGTTTTCTTGGGATAGGCAGCTTAAAGAAGAGGAGATGTTCACAGTAGAGACCTAAAGGGACACTGAGCAGTCCTGCCTCCAGTGCTGCTGAGGACTCAGGGAAGCAGCATCTTGATGGCAAGGAGAAATTCAACCTCATGGCAGCCAATTTCACACTTTTTGGCTGTGGCAAGGGTGCTCCCACAGCTGAGGGGATCTTTAAGGAAAGACACTGACAGTAGTCAATTCAATTATTAGATACAGATATATGGACAACTGGGACTGTGACATCCAAGAGGACCAAGCACCAAGTTAGTTACTGGGTACAAAGGAAGTGGACATCAGAAGATGTTTATGTAAGCTACCTGTGGAAGAAGAGCGAAGAAGCAGCACTCATGGTCTATGTTAGTATCAGCAACATACAGAAGTGTAGGAGGAACGCTCCAGAGAAAAAAATCACAGTCAGGCAAGAGGTTAAAGCCCAATACACTCACAAGGAGCTCTTTCTGAAATATTTGCTCTTCCACATTTGATGCTTAAGGGGCAGGCAGAGATCTGAAGTATCAGTGGGTAGGTTAGATGACAGAGAGGAAAAGTTTAAGTACCTTAAGAATAGGGGAATACTTTAGGTGAGAGCTGCCTGCATGGGATGGGCTGACTGCACCTTAATCAAAATGGAATCAGACTGACAGCAGTGAAAATTAAAATGGAAAAGGCTAGAAGGGACTATTAAAACTGGAAGCTCCAGGTTAGCTGACAGGCGTGGAAGAACATCTTTTTCAGTTGAGTGTGACCTAGTGACCTAGGTGGACATAGCAAATGCTCAGTGCATCTCTGAAAAGGCAAGAAGATAAATACATTCTTCAGTTAAACTGTTCAGAATTACAGCTAGCCAGTACACACATGTACACTTGAACAATGTCTCATTAGGATGAGATATGATAATATTTTGGGACACGTTTTTTAATTGCTTCCTTGGACAGCACAAGAAAACACGCTACTCTGGATTTTGTCTCAAATGTAAACACGACATAGTTTGAGAGGTGCAAAGCAGAAGAAGTGTTCTCTAGTAGTGATCATAAACCAGCAAAATTTAATTATGTAGCAGAAGAGAACAGGCCAAAAAAATTGAGTACATGTACTGAATGTACATGTATATTCAATTTCAAGTATGGGAACTATGAAAAAGATTAAGAACTTGAAAAACAAAAGACAAAACCTTAATGGATCAATCAAAAAAGCAAGAAACTTACAAATCAGCCTTAGAAAAAATTTAAAAAGTAGAAACCCAAATCAAACGCATGCCACAACTGAAAAAAAAAAAGGGTGGCCAAAAAGCCAAACAAAAACTCCTCTGTGTGGCTCCATGAGAAAGATAAAGAGGTTATTGTAGAGAATCTGGCTTTTAAAAACAGTAAATCCTATCTGAACAATGAGGACATGTAAGTCTCTAAAATATTCTAGGGCACATGTAAACAGCACAGATGATCAAATTGACAGTGGAAAGAACAGTGGAAGCTGAACCCTGGGACATGGTGGGGTCGCCCAGTGACAAGGAATAAAGGACATAAGGGCACAGTAAGGCCAAGGCACACTCAGTGCATGCTTTGCATCAACCTTTACTACTAAATGTATTTTTCAAAATATTCAGCATTTCACAGTTATCACAGCTCTGATGGATTGAAATTTGTAGTGGTTTTAATACCATGTTTTCTTAAGAAAGCTTTCTCAGAGCCGAAGTTATTCTTTGTTAATTAATGATACAGATGACCTTTTTACATAACTTGAGTAAAGGTTTTCCTTAAAAGTCTAATGCCCTTTTCTGTATACTATGACTCTGTATGCTTTATAAATTCAGATTCCAGTGCACCATTGATTCTTCCTTCTACCAGTATTATGCCAGTATGCACATTTAAATCCAGACATCCCACTTTTTTTTTTTAATTTCTAACTTTTGCTCAGAGAAAGATGTAATAATTGCTCTTCACTTGGCAGAGTACTGTTTGTCTATCGTGATTAAATAGGATTTTGAGCCAAATTCTAGAGTCCTCTGAAGGACAGAGGCATCAATCTTTGAACACCTTTAGTTGATTTCAAGGAGTTTTTAACATTGTTTGAACTCCCTCAAAACTCACCATGACCGAGGCAGAAAAATCCTATGGTCACTGATATAGCCCCAGCTCATCAACATACTCCAGTTTATAGGTAAGCAGACATGTTGGGGACTACCTTTACTTCTTCCAGCTCACATAATTATTCAGACATTATTGCACATCATTTCATTAGTCTCATGCATGTTAAGGCTTGAAGGTTAACAGAATTATTCTGAAGATAACTAGCCTCACTTTTTTCCCCCATTTCCCACCTCAATCTGAACTTATTGAGAAGGGTTCAGATGCTTCAGTATGTTTTTTTTCCCAGCTGCTTCCACTGATCTCAGTGTTGTGTATGAGTAAAAGTACTTATATTTATTGGAAATCAAAGCATTTGTGTTTCTACCATTAACTTGACAGGATATGGCCATAAGTATGCCAATCATAGACCATCTTTGCTGGTATTGACAGTCCCAAACTCTCAAATGAGGCTGATGGACCTTAGCTCGTTTATGAAGGATAAGTATATCATGAAACCAAGAAAATCACATTAGACATCTAGAAGAGCTGCCACCTGTCAAAGATGTTCTCTACTCATATGATTTCTCTGATCAGTACTAATCCAGATATTGCTATGGCTGAGTCATTTTTGTTCAGACAACAATTACAGAAAACTTAAAGTTCAAAAACATCAACAAGTATCAAGCTTATATTCCTGGACAATCTTTTCTACCATAGCAAAATACAACTTGCATGATACACAAATAAATTTTCAGCACAATCACTTGTTTAAGTACATTACTCTGTATTTAATATACCAAAAATTTATTAGGTAGACTATTTTATTTACACTCTGCTTGTTCAAGACCAAAACTGGAACATCATGACAAAATGCTTCCACAAAATGTAGTATTCATTGAATAAATTATACACTCACCTGAAATGGCTTATTTGGTTTTCTAAAAGGGAGGAAAGTCTGTCCTTAATTTCCTCAAACCTCTCTTTCTCTTCAACAGATACTGTTCCAATTCCATCTGGCCTGTAATATTAAATATTTATTAACTGTTGATATCACTTCACACTGATTTCCCTTTAAAACTGATCTTTATTTTTAAAGTTTTCAGTCACCATGTGACTCCCCTTTCCCATTTCCTTCAAGGATACGCAGTAACTTGTAAACATAGCTAAAGAACACACTACAACCAGAAAAACAACTTAACTTTTGAGCTAACTTTTTTTGATCTCCCATCCCTTATTGACAAATAGCAGCATGTAAACAAGACTTCTATATAAACAGAACATAAAGGAAACCAAAACAAAACAAAGTGTTTTTAAAACCAAAAGGGCTGGCATGTTTTTAAACATCAAATTTAAGTCCTAGTAATTAATTATTAGACATTGTATTGAGCATGCTAAGCACATACTTAGGATAAAGTCTTAGCCTATATTTATATTAAAATGATGACAAAATTAAAGAATTAAATATCATTTAGGACGTGCATTTATTGTCATGCAACCACAACTTCCCCACATAACGATACTTTAGAAGTATCTGAAAACTTTTTGCTACTCTCTTAACTTCCAGCTGGAAGGTCAAAAACCAGCTACTGCTTCCCACCACAGTTTATGACCTTGATACTAAGTGCAGATCTGCCCTACACCTCCTCCAGAGACTCCAGAATTATATGTGAATGTTTCTAGAACAGAAGAAATGACATGAAGACCGACAACATTCTGTGAATGTTCTGAGAATCATTCTAGGATTCTATGAAGATCTTTTTACTAAATTGTTACTTTAACTTTCTCCACTACACTTAAATCTAAGAGGGTTAAGTTGCTACCTGGTCATGACATAAACGATTATCTCACCCTTAAATCACTTATGTTTGTGATCTGTCAAGTCAAGGTGGAAAGATTGCCTGAACTCCTTTAAATTATTGTGAAGACAACAATAAAACTCAGATACGGTGGAGATATAAGTAACCAGGCACATCAATAGACTATTGTATAAATTTGATGTGAAAGAACAAATAACTTATCTTCTCTCTTTTGATGGATGCCAGGTTACTTTACCTCAGCCTCCTGACAGATGGAGTGGGCTCAAATTTAAGTAAATTGCACTGTCTGATTTCATTGTCAGGAGAGATCGTGTTCTGGAGTGATAAAGCAAACAGTTCTGTCATATTAAACCTCGCTGAGGCATGTCATATATATGACAGAAAAGACCTAGGGGTCTAGATAACAGTAAGTGAAAAAGGTGAGCCAGTAGGATGTCATATCTGTCAACCTGCACTAAGGCCAGGATCACTAAGTACCGGGCACCCGTCACTTCACTGACTTTGTTGTCATAAAGAACCTTGCAGACAACACCTAAAATTTTCAGAAAGGTTAAATATATTTTCAGTGGATGTTTGCATAGAAGCAAATGTCTCAGAAGAAAAACAGAGTACACAAAAAGGTTGGAAAAAAGTACCATCTATAGCACTGAAAAATTCATCTCTTGAAAACGTGCTTTCAGAAAACAGCACGAACTCTGAATCATTATTTTGTTTCTTTCTGTTAGCCTTATTGCAACAAGGACACTATAAAAATGTATTTTTGCAACACAGTTCTGAGACACATATTGTGCTGGTTATCAAATACTACTGAGGAAAAATAATCTGACTCTGAGATGACCTGAGATAAAAAAAATATATAAATTGTTTCAAAATTCCCAGTCATTTTGTCTTTTAAATATTTTTCTTTAATTGCTTTAAAGACAGAATAAAATAGAACAGTTCGAGCTGGTTATTTTTATTTATAAACTACTGTGCCTGCCAAGAAAAATCAGACTCAAGGAATCATTTGTTTTTCAAAGGTTTAGGTCATGTATAAACGATGCAGGAACTATTCTGCAACCAAAACCAACAACAAATGTGTCTTTCCAGCTATCCAAGATGTTATGGATAGTGGTTTGGATTTGATTATTTCAATTCAAAACCAGTATTCTGCTTTCTTATTGCAGCCTGGGACCTCTCTTTCAAGAAGTCAGCCAAGAAGAGTGACGGACTGTCTTAAGAAGAGCTTTTATTTTAGCATTATCTTCTCAAGAAGGTAGAGTGAATTTTCCTCTCCTCCACATTCTTTTCCTACTTATTCTTCACAACTGCTTTTGGGATTAGAGAACAAGGTGAAACAGTGAACACTCAAAAGCTGAGTAGCCTTCTTTATCTCACTTATATTAGTTTTCCATTTTTATTTTTATTTTTTTAGAACTCTGTCACTTGAATTTTGATTGGCCTGTCTTGCCTGCTTAGATCACAGTCTAACTGGCACAGATGTCATATTGTCTCTGGTAACATCTCAAATTGTTAAATTCACTCAGACTTAAATATCGAAAGAGATTTGAAATAAATACCTCATGAACTAGAGCCAGTAAATTAAAGTAGGAAGTAGCTGTTTGACCATAAGACACTTAAATAATGACTCCAAAAATAGAGGTTGACCAGAATTTTTACAGACACTTCTACTGTGGCAATCTTGCAAGATTGATATCTGACGGCAGATACTCTAAGAAAGCTGATTGATTAGGTGGTGGATTTAGTTTTTCCTCTGGGAATAGATTGTTTTTCTTCAATTCATATAATTCTTTCAGGCTTGGAGTACCCTCTAGAAATATTTTGATGTCTAGAGGTCGTAAAACCTGTAATAATTTGCACAGGTCACTTCATGCATTGTAGGATTGAGATTCCTGTGAATAGCTACGGCATACAAGATAAAAATGGTATTCCAATAGCAATGGGAATTGGATATGATGGACATTGGGGTGACTGTAGATTATTTCCAGCCCTCAAATTTGGAAACAGCTTCTCCTAGTGGCCTCTCAGAGAGTTAATTTTCACCTTAAGTAAGACAGCTTTGTTGAGACAGCCTTGTGAAATTCTAACTGAACATGAATGGCTTTTATTTTTTTCCCCTGGAACTTCATTGATACCGGTGCTTTTTGCATATTTGCACACTTAAAAAATGTTTGAAGTCTCTTCAATGAGCTTTCCCCATTAAAATCACAGACCATCACTCTGGTCTGCCATGAAAAAGAAGGATTATGAGGAGAGGAATGCACTGGTTGATATTCCAATGTGTACACACATACACACATAAGTGAGAACAACAAGGCTGACCAAAAGAATCTGCCAGAGAAAGATGAGAAATTATGACAAAAAACAGCATACAAGAAAAATACTTCAGCTAAGGTCTTACTTCAAGACATTTATATAATAAGCTACATTTCAAGGGCATAGGAAAAACAAAATCAAAACTTAAATGTCATCTTGGCTCCTAGAAACAAATTGTTTTAGAAGACTTCAGTGTCTTCTAAGAGCTCTTGTTTTTAAACGCAGGAGGATGCATGATGAAATGAAAGAACAGTGACAATTTTCAAATTAGCAAGATAAAAGTTTGAGTTCTTGTTTCTTAGTAAACTGCAGATTAAATTGTTTAGAATTTTGAGGTAGAGATTTTATTATCTATTTATAGGACTTTAACATCTAAGGACTCGAATACTCAAATTTTCCTTTGAAACATAATTGTATTAATTAAGGCTTTTGCAGAGTCCATAATTTATGTTACACAAATCTAAGAAAAACAATGATTTACATTATCAGCTTGGAAGCAGGCAGAGCAGAAGTCTTTTTATTAACAGAAAATGAAGACAGCAAATTATCACATGGCATTTAAACATAGTTTTAACCAGCAGGCACTTGAAGACCGAGCATTTTGTTGTTTATATTAACTATTCTTCAAACATTCTGAAAAAAAAAAAAAAAAAAAAGCACAATAGAGCCTTCTGCTGTATGCATTTCTCAGGCTGATCCCACATCTGCTTACAGGTCATACCCTCCTTTTCACAAGTGAATGGAAAAAAAACAATTCTGAAAGCCACTAAAACAGATTAAGATGCTAAATCAGGTTAATTTTAATGTTGTTTTATGCAGTTATATTTTAGGTGGGATTCATTAACTCCCTTCTACTGAAAAGCTAAGCATGTACTAATATACTATCATTTTACCCAAATTATAAGGGTATGTATAGGCATTAATCCATTGAAATTAATGACAAACCAATGTTTAATGTTTAGGGAAGGTCAGAGTATATGATAGCATTAGCTGATCCTTCATTGCCTAAGATGGCAAGTATCACCTTAAAAATGTAGAGCTTTGCTCTAATATTTCTTAATGATGTGTGAATTGTGATTGATTTTCTATTGACAATTTCTCTGAGGCTTTTCAGAAGCAGATTTGGTTTGAGATGTTGAAAAAATGCCTCTGTTAATAATGTAGTGATGATGCCTTTTATTTTAACATTATTATAGCTGTTAGCACTTTCCAACAGAGGACAAGTATCTTTTCTTAAACCAAAGGTCACATAAGTATGGCTTCACTTGGTACCTGCAACAGGGTGAAGAACTTTGTTTCTAGCTTTGAACTCAGAAGAACTCTGCTGATAACTTTATTGTGGCTATTTACAACAGTAATATATATAAAGCTCTGTCACTAATCAAACAGCATTAATTAAAAAAAAAAAAAAACAAACATAACTATTTAGAGGCGCTTCACATCAGAGGCTCCTAAGAGAACAACTTAAAAAGGAGAATACAGATTAAAGAAGGTTTATCTTCCTCTGTGCTCCATATACATTGGAGATAATCGGCTTCCAAAATGAAGGATGAATTTGATGATGCAAGATGCTTGGTACAGGGCAGTACATAGACCTGAAAGAGCTAGTGAAAAAGTTCTATTCTCAGCATTGCCAAACAAGCCTCAGAAAAGGGATAAAATTGTCCAAGGATCAACTATTTTTTCCAGTTTTGAGAGAACACTGCTTTTCTTCTAGAAGCACAAACTCACAGCACATTACCTTAAAAGTCTTATTTTCTCATTTCGTTATTCTGGGCAAATGGGGACTGACAACAAACGACTTCTGGATAAAAACACACTTTTGAGTATGAGAAATCCACTCTCACCATTTCCATTAGAGAGGACTGACAGAAAAATGAGATGAACTACAAAACTAAAAGACTCTTATTAAGCCTCTACATGCTGTATTAAACGTGAGAAAGAATTTATATAAGATACTGTGAGAAAGATGGAATATAACTTCTGATGTACACACTTTCCTAAAGATTCACCCTGTAAGGGATCTCAGGCTCCTTCCTTCAGCTGCTGGACAGCCTTGGAACAGATCTTTGGGCCCAGATAAGGCCCAAAGGCCAACAAAAGAAGGGTGAAAGAAGACCTCACACCTGCTACCATTACAACACAGACAGAATGTGGTGTTGAGAGTAAAAAGCACAGCAGGAAGAGGAACCATTTTCAACTGCTTGAAACTGAAATGTTCCACAAAATCCTGCTACCAATGACTTATTAGGAAATCCATCTAGGAAGAAGTCTACATACTATTCAATTATTTTTATACACAAAATTATCAATATAAAACCATAACACTTCTGTGAACAGATCAGCTGGCAAAATCTTCCATGTCAGATGGAGACCACGTGCAGATAAATGGTAGAACTACTGACAAGTTCTGGAATTTTAGATTAAATCTTATTAGATATTGATTATGAAAAATATAAAATGAAGGAGAAACCAGCAAAATACAACCTTTCTGAAACTCTAGAGTTAATTTAGTCAGAAGAGAAGGAAATATTTATTCCAAAGCTCCACAAGAAATTATTAGAAGAGACAGAGTAATGTAATGATATTATTTTCCTTATTTTTATAAAGTTCCTTGTCCCAGATTTTAAAGGGATGATCTCTCTGAACATTCTTTTATCACTTGACACAAAGTGTAGCATTGCAATAAATAGTTCGTATCACAAAACACTGATAAATGAAAAGAGATATATGAATGCATAGCACCCTCTGAAGTTTTCATAGCTTCATGTCTCTTATGTGCTCATTTGCTCCAGTTTAAGATATTTCCTTGAAGCATAACAGAAGCAAGAATCGCATCAGAGAATCTACACTGCCAAAGGATGGTAAGGATCTAAAAGCAGCTCTCAGAGAGGGCAAGGCTATCAAAGAGATACAAAATGAATTCTTCACAGTGGTGTTTATTATGAAGGAAATTAAGAAGACTCCTATGCTGGAACCCTTCTTTGTTCACAAAAATAAAAAAAAAAATAAAATTTTTAGCACAGAATCTGTCCAGAATTTAAGGAACTAAGAAAAAGCTTATGGAACAAATTACACAAATGAACAGCAGTTTGTTGCCAGGGCCAGAACTGAATTCCCTATGGTCCAACAACTGCCTTTCTCCTGAGGAAAGGGAGGTGAAGAATGGGAGTTCAATTTAAAAATCAGAAGTATCCACACAAAGTAGGGGAAACTACAGGCCTGTAATCTTTACACACATTCCACAAAATTGGAAGAAACTATAATATAAGAGTATTTAAGGATAAAATTAAAGAAAATTTAGTAAATATTTTTTATTGTGAAGAAGTATACATGGCTTTAAAGTCATAAAGCAGAGAAATCTTACTGTCTGGTCTTCTTGAAATTCTCTAAATGGATCAAAACCAGGTGAATGTGTGTGATATGATACTGATACAATGCACCTTATTTTCCAAAAATCTTTTGTCAGTGCCTAACCAAAAGCTTTTAAGAAAAATAAGCAGCCACTGAGTAAAAGTCCTTGCATTTACAGTGAAAAAAGAGAGTAGGAATAAATGGTGAGTACCTGCAGTGAAGTTATCAGTAGAGTTTTGTAGGGATCTATGCTGAGACCTGTGTTATTTTACAGTATTTGTACATGACCTGGCAAACAGTGAAGAACTGAGCTGACAGTAATTATAAAGATAGTTATGTGGCATAGTGTGAAATTCTAGGAGGACCTTATGAAATCAAGTAGTGATAAAACAGTAATCAACAATCAAGGTAGATAAATATAAGGAAAATTCTACTGCTATTTAGGTGCTATCCTGGTGTTATGATGGATAATTCCATGAAACTGTTCCCGCTCAACAGCAGTCAAAGAAGCAAATCAACATTGGGAATTACCAGAAAAGGATAAGAAATTAGCAGAAACATCCACCCAGTGAAATCAATGCATGGTTAACACATATGTCTTGAATCTTAAACAGCAAAGAGACAACAGAGAAGGATTATTTTTTTTTGTATCTCCCCTATCTCATCCAATAGCCACAGAGAATGAAACGTGATGTGTAGGAGTCAAGTTCAAAGCAAGAGTTCTTCAAGCAAGAGGAGGCTGAGTTGTGGAACTTGCTGCCAAAGGTGTTGAGGGTGTAAAGGGCTTACACAGGTTCAGGGGTGCACTGGACAAGTGCCTGATACAGGGAATCACTCCAGGATACCGAAGAGGCACACACTGAGCTGCAAAGAGTTGGAGACTGAAAGACTACTAAAAGGAAATATTGTATATGCTTGCCCTCCTCTTACCTTAAGCAGGTCAATGCTGGAGACGGACGACTGACTGGGTTAGAAGAACCCTGACTCAATATGATTGCTCTTCTATGCAAACACAGATTTCAAAACAAAGGCACAAAGAAACTATCTTCAGTTATAAACTGATTTTTGTGGTGTTACCTTCACCTTCAGTTTTCATATATGGGCTCCAAATAAATCAGCTTGCTTTCTGAACAGAAAAATGTATAACCAGGGAATATGTTTGAATTCTGAATTTTTCAATTCAGTCTGTAACTCAGCAGGTGGAAAGAAGTCACTTTGCACTTCATGTGATACCCACCAGCATCCATTTCAGACAAGAGGGACTGAATAGAAGTCACAGCATGAAAAGTAGACAAAAA
Organism: Merops nubicus; assembly: GCF_000691845.1. NCBI lineage: Eukaryota > Metazoa > Chordata > Aves > Coraciiformes > Meropidae > Merops > Merops nubicus. The sequence goes on from NW_008630244.1 coordinate 98,044, forward strand.
AGAATGTGATGGGGAAGGAAACAATAGCTCCTAGCTGGACTGTTTAGACTGAAATGTCATCATTCAGGAATATCCTATAGTTCCTTGTTCTGCCCATTTCACTTTCACCAGAGCTACACCAGCGTATACAAAACCGCAGTGCGAAAAGTTCACTTGTGAACTAATGACTGATTTGGAGCATACAGTGGAACACTGCAGAAGAAAAACATTGTGAAGAGGAACCAAAGGAGAGGCTGTTGTAAAGTTACATAGCACCAGAAGTATAGCCAATGAAAGCTGACTTTATTGACTGCAGGTAAAGCAATCAGTCAACTCAGAAACAAGGATGCAGGTTTTTTTTCAACACTCAGCAAGGCTCTTCTTTTCCTAAAACATTTTGCTTTTTGGCTACGTAGGATGTGAACGTCTTATGAATGTCATCCACACAAGCAGAAATACCTTTTCTACATAAGCAGTTTATTAGGCAGTCATAATGCTCTTTCCAGCATGAAAGGCACAAACGAGGCTTAAATTCCTCATTCTAGGACTCGGCACGTTGTGTCTGATTTCGCGTAAGCATTTCTGTTCCAAAACTACCAACACTGGTGTAATAGACACACTAAGTACCAGAAACTTGATAACTGTCAGAACTTGTTACCTACATCTTCATCTCAGGAAAAAGAACAGTTGGGGACTGTTCGTTGGTCCTGAGACCAGGTGGCATGGTCTGCTGCCTACAGCCTACACCAGAGCTCAGTTCAGCTTGCTTCCCAGTGTTTACTGGGAGCAGTATTCAGTACTCACAATCCTACAACCATGCCTGGGATCTTAGAGAGTGCCTATGACTAATGCACAGTTGGGATCCACTGTATGGGACTGCTTCCCCACCAGTTTCATTTAGCAAATCAGATTCACAGATTCACACAGAATGTTAGGGGTTGGAAGGGACCTCAAAAGATCATCTAGTCCAACTCCCCTGCCAGAGCAGAATCACCTATAGTACATCACCCAGGAACACGTCCAGGCAGGCCTTGAAAGTCTCCAGAGATGGTGACTCCACCAGCCCCCTGGGCAGCCTGTTCCAGGGCTCTGTTACTCTCATCATAAAGAAGTTCTTCCTTATGTTCAGGTTGAACCTCTTGTTCACCAGCTTGTGGCCATTGCCCCTAGTCCTGTCACCAGACACCACTGAGAAGAGCCTGGCCCCATCTTCCTGTCACCCACCCTTTAGATATTTATAAGCATTAATAAGATCCCACCTCAGCCTCCTCTTCTCCAAGCTAAACATCCCCAGCTCCCTGAGCCTTTCCTCATACAACAGGTGCTCCAGGCCCTTGATCATCTCAATAGCCCTGCGCCGGACCCGCTCCAAAAGTTCTTTGTCCTTCCTGAACTGAGGAGCCCAGAACTGCACACAGTGTTCCAGGTGGGGCTTCACCAGGGCAGAGTAGAGGGGAAGAATGACTTCCCTCGATCTGTTTGCCACGTACCTCTTAATGCACCCCAGGATGCCTTTGGCCTTCTTGGCTGCAAGAGCACACTGCTGGCTCATGGTCATCCTGCTATCAACGAGGACTTCCAGGTCCTTTTCCCCAGAACTGCTCTCCAACAGACCAGCCCCCAGCCTTTACTGATGCATGGGGTTGTTCCTCCCCAAATACAGGACTTTACACTTGTCTTTATTGAATTTCATTAAATTTCTCCCCGCTGAGCTCTCCAGCCTGTCCAGGTCCCTCTGGATAGCTGCACAGCCTTCTGGCATGT
>NW_008630244.1:99995-100581 GCF_000691845.1 Merops nubicus
TACTTCCTGAGCTTCACAATTAGGATATTGTGGGAGACAGTGTCAAAAGCCTTGCTGAAGTCAAGGTAAACCACATCCACTGCTCTGCCTTCATCTTTCCAACTAGTCACTCTCACAGAAATCTATCAGATTAATCAAACATGATTCTCCCTTTGTGAATCCATGCTGACTACTTCTGATAACTTTCTTTTTCTCCATGTGCCTAGAGATGGCCTCCAGCAGGAGTTGTTCCATCACCTTTCCATGTATGGAGGTTAGGCTGACCTGTCTGTAATTTCCTGGGTCTTCTCTCTTGCCCTTTTTGAAGACTGGGGTGACATTGGCTTTTCTCCAGTCCTCAGGCACTTCTCCCATTCTCCATGATTTTTCAAAAATGATGGAGAGAGGCATGGCAATAGGCTTTTCTCCAGTCCTCAGGCACTTCTCCCAATCTCCATGATTTTTCAAAAATGATGGAGAGTGGCATGGCAACAATATCAGCCAGATCCCGCAGCACATGTGGGTGCATCCTATCAGGACCCACAGATTTGTGGGTGTTTAATGTGCCCAGCCAGCAGTGGACTGAAGCAAAGAAGGCATTCAGCAA
>NW_008630245.1:0-5173 GCF_000691845.1 Merops nubicus
ACCTAAAGGATTCTATGATTCTAGGAATTGTCACTGCTTTGTGCACAAGCCTTGCCAGTTGAGTGCTGTAAATCAGCATCTTCTGCATTGGGTGGGCTTTCCATTTTTTTTGCATTTAGCTTGCTCATGTCAAGCACACATTTATGAACACTTTCTGCTTGAACCTTCCCCACTGCTGAAGGATGCTTTGTAGCCAGGTATTCAGTGCAGGAGGTGAAGTGTGGTGTGGCGTGTGGAGCCTTCGCTTCCTAGGTGTCATATAATGTTGCTCTGTCTTCAAGCTTGCAGTATAAGTGTGGAGAATCAACTTAATTCCCTGTTCATTTCCACAATTCCGTGTAATGTCTTCACCAAACTGCTAGTTTTCAGACACCTCTTGATGATAAAGGCAGATTAGGGATAACTTTTGACACTACCAAATTATGCAATAGCTGATGTGTGTAACTTATTTTTATGGTTATTATTGTCCTCCCCATATTCAATAAAACCAAGAGTCTTACTTTAAACACAGTTGTAGTGTTTTTAGGACAAAAGAAACGATATATGTGGATAGTTGCACAGTCCATTCTTCATGTCAGAGAGTTCTTACAGACATTTTTCTTTCAGTGTGGAGACCATTAAAGTGTGTTTGTGGAGTTTCAGATGTAGTGGGCTTTAAAATATGAAATATAGCTCTTCTGTTGTGGGAAATGATTGCTGTATACATGAAAAATTATTTCAGCAGAGCTTGCTGTGGTTTTTTGACTTGGCTCACAAGTAATAGAAAAGCCAGATGACGATAAAAATCTTATAAACAGGTGTTCACAGTTTCTGAGTGTCTCAGTGACTTCTCTTACTGCTTACTCATGATATTTTTTTTCTCCAAGTATTGATTGTTTAAAATTATTAAAAGTTATGGTACCAATACTTTTTAAGCCCACTGAAGGGTTACTGGATTGATTCCTAACCTAAGTGGGGCTGAAAGTTTCATATTTAGTGTGTCACAGCCCAAATTAAACAAAAAAGCTGAATTTCCTCAGCTGCAATAGTTTCTGATTTGTAACCTCAGATAGGTTACAGTAAAAATACAGGTTGAATTTTGGCATTAACTTGGATTTTGTTCCTGCAGGCTCTGTGAAAGAGGGGAGCATTGTAGTGGTGGTGGTAGGAGCATGAGCTGTGTTAGGGAAGGATGCAAAATACTTCCCACTGATTCAGAGCAATTTTATTTTTAATTGTGGTAACTTTTATCCAAGAATCTCCAAGTGCTTTATAAACACTTTTGGCTTCATTCTCACCGTGCTGTGTATTGCTGTGCCTCACAATGAGGGAGTGCTGTGACAGGGAAATGTCACCTTCATTTTCCATGTGCGAGATGGGCGCGTTATGGGTCTAGTGCGTGCTCATGACGACTTCTCGTGTGAGTCACAGGGCAGACCACAGTTTTAGTAAACTTAATTGCATGGTTACAGGCTGAAATTGAAGGCTGTATCCATACTGTTAAATGTCTAGAGCTGTTCTGTGATCTCAGAGAGACTTGGTGCTGATGTTGGTAGCAGGCACTCTTACAGCAATCAGCAGCATTGCCAGGCCTAAAGCTGATCATTTTCTCATCATTCACAAGACATGGAAGTTAAAATAAAATGAAGATCAGGGAGGTCCATTCCTTATTTAATTAATTTGTTGGCTCATTCTGCTTTTTCATCTTATTTTGATATTTTTAATGCTATTTTGCACAGCTTCTGAGTAATGAAAAAAGTTTGTGAAATGGCTTTTTAAGAGCCACAGTGCTTAATCACTTGAAAAGAAATTAGGAAATGGAGAGAAACACAGTAAGAGAAAACACACTAATTGAATGAGGCTACAAATCTCAGCTGCAAGAGTTAAGTTCTGCAGTGTTTCCTTGGGGGCCTTGTTTATTTTTTTTTTTTTTTTTTTTTTCTCGTTGTCTTATTTAATCAATATAGTTTTCAGCTTAGTGCTTCTTCATATCATGGTTCCTTACCAAAATGTCACCAGTCTAGCAATGCTTCAGGTTACAATCTGTATCACATCAGCAGCCTAAAACTGCAGCTGGAGTTACTTGGTTTTGCTCATACCGCACCAACGTTGCCATTTAATAACCAATTTGTAAAAAGCAGGGAACTTGATATGGAAACATTGACTATGTTTTAATGATTACTCTTTTTATCCGAAAACGGGCAAGCTTTGGTGGAAAAACAATATTATTGAAATAAAATCTTTAGAACAAGTTTCTGGGAGACATGGTTTCAGCAAAGAGGAGGTCATGTGTAGTAAAGCTGAAAACAGTGAAATTCAGTAGTTTATAAGCAAGCTTTTGTTAAAGAGGTAAAGAATAAGAAATCTTCTTATCAAATGTTCTTCATTGAAAGGTTCTGCTTTTCTTTAGGTGCACGTGAAGACTTCTATACAAATAGGAAAAATCAATACAAATGGGGATGCTGGTGGATAGCTGTCTGAACACGAGCCAGCAGTGTGCCCAGGTGGCCAAGAAGGCCCCTAGCATCCTGGCCTGTATCAACAATTGTGTGGCCAGCAGGAGCAGGGAAGTGATTGTGCTGTTGTACTTGGCCCTGGTGAGGCCCCAGTTTGAGTAATGCGTTCAGTTTTGGGTGCCACAGGATAGGAAAGACATTGAGGTTCTGGAGTGGGTCCAAAGAAGGGCAAAAAAGCTGTTGAAGGGTCTGGGGAACATGTCTTATGAGGAGTGGCTCAGGGAAGTGGGATTGTTTAGCTGGGAGGAGAAAAGGCTGAGGGGAGACCTTGCTCTCCACAAGTGCCTGAAGGGAGGTTGTAGTGAGGTGGGGGTTCGTCTCTTCCCAAGTGACTAGCAATAGGACGAGAGGAAATGGGCTTATGTTGTGCCAGGGGAGTTTTAGATTGGATATTGGCAAGACTTTCTTTCCTGGAAGAGTGGTGAGGCACTGGAGCAGCTGCTCAGGGAGGTGGTGGAGTCACCATCCCTGGAGGAGTTCAAAAAACCATATAGATGTAGTGCTTTGGGACATGGTTTTATGGTCATGGTAGTGTTGGTTTTATGATTAGACTTGATGATCTTAGAGATCTTTTCCAACCTTAATGATTGTATGATTGTATGATTCTATGAAATATGAAGGCTTCTTATTTGCATACCTTATTTGTTGCGTGGTGATGTTTCCTCTAATTTTCATGCTGCATCAACAGTTGTATATGTGTGAAGATCTGTGAGGTTGATTCTAGTGAAGAATTCAAGAAAGGAGAAAGACATGCCAGTGCTGCAAAACACCAAAAATCTTTCTCTGAGGATCTGATGGAGGTTCTGTGTGGTCTTAGGTAGCCTGGTTTGTTTTCACTTTACAAGGAGGAAAAAGTTACTTGTGCGACTTAAATTTATCCAGATTACCTATATAGTTGGCATACCTTTTTTAAAAAACTTTATGAGTAGATTGTAGAGGATTCTTGCATGTAGCAAGTTATAAAGATGAATGGTGAATTTGGTTCCACACTTCCACTTTGGTTCTATAGTGACAGCTCTACATGAATCTGAAAATAAGCTTGATTATGTGATAAAAAGCAACATAATAAAATTAACAAAACCCAGTTTGGGTTCTAACTACCTTTCCTGGGTCTGGGATTTGGCTCTTCTGCCTTTAAACCTTGTTTTCCAAATGTGTATGCAGACTTGTCTTACCCTTTTTGGCCAAAGTATCTTCTTAATTCATTCTCTATAGTCACATTCCTCAGAATAAGAGCTTTTTTTTTTTTTTCATGTTTTTGCTTACAGTGAGGAAAATGGGATTTCCTGATTTTGAAGTTTGGTGGTAATTCTCAGTTCCATTGGTTTCTAAAAATGCAAATTTCTTAAAATATGAATTGAAGATTCATTTGAATTCAAATCTGTGGTGATGAACCAAGATTTTCACCCCTTCAGTCACCACCCATGAAGTGTGAAATCCGCTTCTCACCTCATTCTCCTGAGTCAGGGTTTTTATTTTGTGCTTTGAGGCATATACCAAATGGTACTGCCAAACACTTGGCATGGTTGCTAATTAATTGTTTAAGTGCTCCTCAGCTCCAGGGGTAGAGTGACGAAGGTGTTATGTTCAGAGTGGTGTTTTCTGCTGGTTGATGGAGGCCTTGCTGAGGTCTTTCTATGGGGTAGCAGTCCATCTGTGGCTGCTCTGAAGGCTCTGGTGAAGTTAGGCTGAACAGGCACCATTTCTCTGCTAAGCCACTCTTTAGACATGTCCCTGCTTAAATGAGGTTTGTGCGTCGTGTGCCTTTGACTTATCTCAGAGTTGATAATGTATATGATGGTCTTTTGAGTCGTGAAGTTTTTCTTTTATGTAGATAAAAAAATCTTAATGGGTTATGTGTTTTATACACTGTAGTTGTTTGTCTTGATTTGTTTTTTTTTTTCAGTTTTGTTAAAAACCTTTTTAAGTATCAGTATGTATTTAAAGACATTTCTATTCACATCAGCCTCTGATGTAAACAGTATTCAACAGTACCCTTTGTGTCCTCATATCAGAGGACATCAGTAAAGATGGACTACTAAAATGACACTCTCTAATTTTCTGATTTTCCTCATTACTTGCTGGAGAGAGCAGTACACCACTGCCATCCAACCCATGCTCCCCCCACAGTATCTCAGTATGTATGTGCTTACAGAATATTTGTGACAAGCTTCTGGAGGAAACCTTGAGGTTCAAGGGTGCTTATTGGTGTCCTGAGAGTGCTGGATAACCACCTTGGCTATCATTAGTCACTGGAAGAGGCATCTTCCTCAGCAAACATTTCTTAGCTACTTAATTCTTCTCAGGTTCCAGCTGTTCATGTGGTCTTTGAGTATCTGTTCCACAGCTGAAAAAGGGACCCTGGACTAAGCAGACACTTGTTCCATCCTTAGTGACGTTCTTCCCTGTGGGGTCGAGGCTTGTCTGTCCCATTGGGAATGGGAATGCAATTGGGTTCTCATTTACAATGCTTAAAAAAAACTATCAACTGACAGATTTGAGTGACCCTGCAAGAAGATGCAGAACTTCTTTGCCAAGTTCTTACTGTTGTAACTCCCAGGTGTTAGTTGCAGTGGATGCTGCACACCACAGGTAGGTAACAGGAGTGTAGAGAGAGAGCCTGCTGGCAGGGAGCATTTTCTCCCCTTGCTTTGTGAGCTGAGTTACGTGGTTAGTGA